>NC_134485.1:100627045-100794545 GCF_040206685.1 Ascaphus truei | reverse complement strand
AATAATATTAAATATAAAAAGGTTGTAGATTACCTGTGTGAGAATTGTGATATCTAAGAAAAATTAAATATTAGAGTTATGCAGCTGGGGTACAATATAGGGGTCTCTAGCACCCTGCAAACAAGTGGAGAAAGAGAAAAACAGCTCTGGCGCATGAACTCTTGTTAATGGCTTATTAGTACTTTGATTATGGAAACAAATTATTGACCGAGGTCAGGAATGACAAAGCATATGAAATATGAAAAATAATACACATTTATTAAAATACAAACATTAAAACATAAATCACATTTGTGTTTAATCTGAAGCTTATTAAGCTTAATTAATTATATATATAATATATATATATACACATACACACCAAAACAACACTCTCATACTGATGCAGCGGCCGCTATTCAAACAATTAACGCGGTATGTAGATCGGAATACCCATTCGATGGCGCGCAATTTGATTTAATCTTGCCGACTTAAACACGCGGTTTGATTATCGTTTTGTCCGGATTAGAAAATGGCATTTTAGCGTGTTCTGCAATACCGTCGAGAAACTCAAGTGGGCAATCGCGAGTTGTTGTCATCAAAATCCAATAGCAATTCAATGTCACGATTAACATGTTGGCTGAAATCGGCTGAGCTGCCTGCCACGCATGCGCAAATTCCATAAGCCCTTCTAAGCTGACACATTTCATTCATGTCAGCGATACTGTAGTCCAGTAGAATTAAATCATTAATAATAGACTTCACGCTTATTGTTTTCTACATGACTTTCCTTGGTTAAGGTGAACTGTTTATTCAAAAAAATTCTAAATGCCTTTCCGACCAACCATTATACTGTGTTTTGATACTTTACTGTACGAAGTGATTTTTATTTGAGGGGTGGGTGCCAGGGGTCAACACATTTTGCATGAGCTGACCAGCAGATACTGTATGATTAAAGAAAAAAACATGTGCTGTATTACAGTAACATGTTCGCAAATCCGGTCATCCTGTGATCGTTCAGAAGCAAGCTTTCCATTCTTGTCAGGCACAAGGTCTTAGGCGGTGAAGTTCATGTGGGTTTGTTACCAGTATCAACAACACAACACCCTCCCCCTCCCCCCCACACAGAGCCATTCAAGAAAATGTGGCGTGCTTTGCTTCAACTGCTAGTAAGATTACCATGTTGGCTGAAATCGGCTGTGATGCCTGCCACGCATGCGCGCTATAATCCCTTCAAAGTTTCTTCTATTGTGCTGTGCCAAGTCATCTTGGAGTTCACCGCTTATCAACAACACAACACCCTTCCCCCCCACAGAGCTGTTAATAAGATTACCATAAGGCCTTCAAAGCTGCCCCCCCCCACACACAAACACTTTAGTAGTTGAATCAAATCATTAATAATTGTTCTTTAGAATTTTATTGGGTAATGAATCATACAAAAATGCAAAAATATAATAATTTGTGTACAGGCTTGTCTTTTCCTTCGTTATGGTTGCATTTGATTCTGTATTGCTGTACTGTACAGTACTGAAAATAAAAACCAGAAATAATTGATTAAACAAAACAAATAATAAAAAATTTTTGGGGGGTCTGATGATTTTAATCCCCCCCCCCCCACACACACACACACGTTCAGTGTGCGATATTGTTCTATAGAATTTTATTGGGTAATGAATCATACAAAAATCTATGGATATTATGAGAATCAAACAGTACTGTTGCTTTTTAATTTTTTTTTTTTTGGTTATCGCCATGGCTTGCATAGCAAGTATGGATATTCTGAGATTCAAGTTTTACAAATGCAGTATATTTTTTTGAGTGTTATCACCATGTGCTTGCATTCTGTAGCAATTATGGATATTATGAGAATCAAACAGTACTGTTGCTTTTTAATTCCACACTAGTTGTGTACGTTCTTTCTGAGGTGGGTGGCATACTGTAGTACTGTGATTTTTATTTGGGGGTTTGGGGATCAAAACATTATGATGACCTGTTGAGAATATGTCTTTGAACTACAGCTTAGAACTTCATACAGCTAGCACAGCTCGCACCCCCTCCCCCCCGCCCCGCACACACATGGCTCAAGGATTTCAACCTCTTATCAACACCTCTGACAAACCATCCATTTTCAAATGCTTAGCTTTGTGGTTGCATTAATCTTCCCGAACCTGCTCTCACAGTTCTGCGCCTGCGTGTTATTCTCTTTGGTTGGAACTGGGACCTTGTAGATTATTAATGCGCATGCGTGTATAACTTCCCATTCATTTGGAAGTTAGTTCAAGTTTTAAAAATATATACTGTACTGTATAACGTGTTTTTGTTTTTTTTGTCGGTTATCGCCATGGCTTGCATAGCAAGTATGGATATTCTGAGATTCAAGTTTTACAAATGCAGTATATATTTTTTGGAGTTATCACCATGGGCTTGCATACTGTAGCACTTATGGATATTACGAGAATCAAACAGTACTTTTGCTTTTTAATTCCACACTAGTAATGCACATTCTTTCTGAGGTGGGTGGCATACTGTAGTACTATGATTTTTATTTGGGGGTGTGGGGATCAAAACATTATGATGACCTGTTGAGAATATGTCTTTGAACTACAGCTTGGAACTTCATACAGCTAGCACAGCTCGCACCCCCTCCCCCCCCCCCCGCACACACACGGCTCAACGATTTCAACCTCTTATCAACACCTCTGACAAACAATGCCACGCATGTGCAAGTGCGATAAGCTAAGCCCTTCTAACTTGCCTTTTCTTCAACACAACACTCCCCCTTCCCCCACTAGTAATAAGATTAACATGTTGTGTGAGATACAGGCCTAGCTAAGAAAGCCCTTCTAAAACTGCTATTGTACTGTAACAAAACAAGTCAACTTGAAGTTCAAAGCTTATCAACAACACAACAACAGAGCCCTCCAACAGAGTCATTAACGTAAATGTACTGTTGCGTGATTATCATGAGCTGGGCAGAAGACATGTTGGATAATCCGTAATGCAGGAAAATAGTATTTTTCTACAGCATTTTATTGCATTATTAACAGAAATGATTGATTAAACAATAAAAATATAATCCTTTTTATAAAGCATTTTTTGTTTTTATATATATTTTTTCCCAAACTAATGAAGTGCAATGCTTTGTTTGTTGAACTGTTCATAAGAATTTCAGGTCTGCAAGAGGGGTTAAAAAAATAGATTTTATTTTTTAATGCATAATACAGTACAAAAATATAATACAGTAGCTCTTGTCTTTCTCTTCGTTATGGCATTGCGAGATGGGGAGAGAGGGGGCTGCAGCTCTGAAAATACAGTATTTCAAAAGATTTTTAAAAATGTATTTATTTTTTTTGGCAAACACGAATTTCTATACAGTAACTACTGAGAGAGATGGGAGAGGGGGGGTTTGTGTAAGATACAGGCTGGTTTGTACATGAACACCGTACTATTATCTTACACATCCCCCCCCCCCTTCCTTGCTTGCGGCAGTTCTGAAAATGAAAAGAAACAATAAATGCAGACATGGTTATTTTTAGGGCCATACTTACCTGTATCATACTTACCTGTGCCTTATTACTTTCCCGAGGCCTGGCCATTACATTGTATAACAATAGGCAACACAGTCGCAATATGATCGATATATTTATTACATCTGGCTACGGTGAGTATGTTGTTCCAGAAATTCAGTATCCCCTTTTCCAATTCTTCCTTTTTGGACGGTTTCCATAATTTTCATATATAATCCTTCAACTCATGCCATACCATTTCGATGGGATTAAAATCTGGTGATCTGTAATACAGTAGGAGGGGAGAAAAAAGGTGAATTACGTAAGGAGATATACAGTAAACTATGTAAAACAATGAGAAAAGGTTACCCAACTTACTCCGCTGGCGTCTTAACCCAGTTGATACCGCTGGCAAGAATGTGAGCCGTCGACGCTGTGTGTTTCGGATCATTGTCCTGGAAGAACCGGTGACCAGATGGGAAATCATTCTTTATGTAATCAACAACATGTGTAATTATGTGATCTTGGAAGAACGCTTTATTCATGATTCCTGTAAACAAGAAAAAAAAATGTAACATTAGGGTACAAAATACTGAATACAGTACAGCTGTCCAGTGACTAAGGCCACAGCATGTGTATTTGTGCATTATTTTACCCTCAAAGATAATGATGCATCCTGGTCCTTGTCTAGAGATGACACCCCATACATGCATCTTCACTGGGTGCTTGGGACGCGGCTTCAGAGATAGGCGTCCTTTTTTGTAGAATCCAAAACGGGCAAACCTCTCAAGCACTACAGTTGTCTCGTCTGTAAAGATGACATCATTGAAAGTCTCGCCACTTTCAATCCATGCCCGTGCCTGGTCCACTCTTTTTATTTTGTTGGCTTCCCTTATCATAGAATATGCTATGTAATGACATGGAAAAATGTTAGAGTTAAATGCTGGACATACTGTATTAGGAGGGAGCCTAACATAAAAAAAGAGGGCATAGGTGACGTACTGTATACTGTACTTACTTAAAACGCCCATATTTCCATCCCAATTTCCGTCTCAACCACCTGATACTGGTCTCTGAAGCTTTTATTTTGTGAGTAGCCTCTAGTGCATTCTTTACCCTTGTGGCACACGTCTCATCATTCGCGTCACTTATTTGGTCCACCAGAAGAGTGTTCGCCCTAATGTGTAAAGAAAAACAGAACAATTTGTTACAGTAGGCAAATTAAGCATCCCAATAGCGCACAGATTTCTTATTGTCTGATGTTGCTGAACCAAATACTTACCCAGTAACTCTGCTAGAATATGTGTTTATATATGTTTACATTTGTATTTGTACTGCTTTTAACCTTCCCCTGTTACTATGTACTAATATTTTTAACGGGGGATTGTGTATATTATATCATACTGTACGTGTGGGGTTTGGAGCAACATGGGGCAGTCACCAGTGGTGACATCACCCTGTGTTTATTTGCACTTCAGTGGAGGGATTATGTATATTTTTTCATAACCGCCGGGTATATGTATTTACATGGGGCCATGGCAGATACGGCAGTGTTGTCCCTGAGGAACCCTGTGCCGCTCGCCGAGGGACTGACGGGTCGTTTCGTGGCACATCACAGCCGAGGTGTTTAGTGGCTGAGGGTCGGCGCATTGACCAGTCAGCCATCGGGAGGCGTGTCCTGGGGGCGGGGACTGACTGCGAGCTGTTGTACCACTAGAGAGAGACGTGAGTTAAGGGCGGCCCGCTAGTGACTGATTGTAAGAATGGCAAAAATGTTATACTGAACAGTCGAAAGGTATTGTAAAGATTAATAAAACATTGAATACAGGCATACTAGTACTGTACAGTTCAGTACAAGACGTTGGTAGAGTTATGGAGGACAATACAGTAAGTACTTACTCAGTAGTTACAGTCGGCTTTCTTTTGACGTTTTTTGCCTTCCCATGCGCATGATAACAAACAGTGCTTTTTGCTAAACCGAGGCCCGAAGCAGCTAACCAGCGGTGGGTCTGTGCAATGCTCTGTCCATTCTGGTACATATCCTTTATTCTCAAGCTGAGATCTTTTGAAATCCTTTTCTTTGGCATCGCTGCTGATAGAAACAAATTGCAAGCACTCACAGAGCAATTCAATGTGAATTCGATGTGTATTGAATGTACATTGAATACTCAAAATGGATGGTGTATTTATACTTTAATTTAATGTGCCTCAACGTCACTCGACAGGATTAGTACACAGCTTGCTCAGGGTTTAACCGCTATATTTTATTAAGTGTGAAATACTAGATACATTACACTGCCTGTTTCCCACAACTGTGCTCCCCCATCCTTTTTGTATTCATTGCCTATAAGGGTCCTGGATAGATCCTGCTGGGGTTCCGAGTCACAGGAAGACATCAATTGAAAACCACTCTCAGGCAGTATCATACCCTCCCTTTTTTTCTACATTTCCGTATATCCGACAAGCTCCACAGAGATAGCGCCCGGGTTTCTCTCCAAACAACTCCCCTAGTACACAGTCCGCCCACTTTTAACACTTGCACCTCCTGTTTTTTACAAATCTTTTGAAATGTTGTTATTGTTTAATCATTTTTACCAGTAATTACCAGTACTTGTTTCTTTCTACCGTATTTTCAGAGCTGCAGCCCCCTCTCTCTCCCCCATCTCGCAATGCCATAACGAAGAGAAAGACCACAGCAACTGTTTTTTTTGTATTACTGTATGCATTAAAAAAATAAAAGTATTTTTTGACCGGCCCCCTAATGCAGACCTGAAATTCTTATGAACAGTTCAACAAAGCATCGCATTTCACATACAGTACAGTCCAGTACGGAAAGAAAGGGCATTTCTCTTAACGGTTATTAAAAAAATGTCCAAATGAGACGTACAATACAGTACCAGTAAAAGAAAACAGTATTTACTGTTGCACAAGTAGAAAGCATTCAATAATAATTAATACCTACAGTATGGAATAAAAGATATACATTTTTATTTTTGGTGTTTATAAGAAAAGTTGTGCAATGCAACGTACTGTAAAACAGTAGTGGTGATGATACTGTACAATGTAAAAAAATAATTTAATATTAAAACACCAGCATACAGTACTGTACAGTATAAGGTTTTCTATAAAGCTCACAATTGTTCTATAGATAGATAAAAATGGCACTGTCACTAAATGTTTGACCACTTGGCAAACAATGCGAAAGCAACTTTAAAAATAAGCGATGTTAGAGGTTCATCCAAATCCCTTCTTTTGTCTTTTTGCGCTGGATGTCAAAGTTTCGTTTCTGGGGAAAACCCCAAAAATATGCTATTATTTGTATTGCGCATGCGTCAAGTCGCTTCATTGGGAATTAAAGCAGCCGTTCAACCGTTGTGGACGATGAGAACAAACTTCTGATTGGCTCTGACTCTTGAGACCCACCCTCTCCCTACATTTGTAAGCTGCAGCAGCATCACGTACTTCAGCGGCCAATCAAATCATTCTTCAAAGTGCACTCAACAGAGAAACATCCCCTCAACTCGCATACAGTAAAGTACTGTATTGTATTGATGCACATAAGTACCGTAGTACTAGTACAGTAATGTACTGTAAAATACATACAGTACTACTGTATTGTTTTTTAAAAATCATTTTGTTTTTGACACACGGCTGCTTGATCTGCAGCTAAAAACTTAAGACTATCATGTACATTATACTGTAGTACAGTGTAATACAGTGTAATACACTACCGACACGTTTAATTCGAGCACGGCTAGCACCGCAAGCCGGGGGATGCCCCGGCGTGCTAGCCGCACTCCCTCAGCGTGCCGCGCATCACCGATGCGCGGTCACGCGTCATCGGGTGCCTGCGCCCCCTGCACGCGCGTCCAGGGCTCCCCGAGGGAGCCCTGGTGTCCCGCGATGTGGGGGACGGCGGCAGGGGGTTCCGGGGGACCCGGCGGACCCGGCAGCGGGAGGGAGAGCGCCCCGATCGGAGGGCGCTCTTCCGCTGCTTCGGCGCGCGCCCGGCACACTCCGGCGCGCGCCAGGTTACTGCTGCGGCCGAGAACGGGCAAATGCTCGAATAAACTCGGCCGCAGCAGTACATTACTGTATACTGTACCTTCTTTATAAGCTTTGCCAAACGGGTGGTGATGACTCACTGTGACTCCTCAAGTCTGCATTATAGTTGACAGGTGACAGCTGGCCTGCTACAGCTGATGATGCTGGAAAACATTTTGATACTGGTACATGCAAGCTTGCTGGTACCTGTACGCGTAATCGTGCTCAGGCTGGAAATTTTCCAGGTATTCTGGTGGGGTAAGGTACAAAGGATTGCCGTTCACAAGGTTATCACTGACGATCGGACCGGACACCGGTGCTGGTGGTTCTGTTGCCGGCACATTGCTGGATTGGGATTGACAAATCTTGTATGGGTTAAAACACACTTTTCTTCTTTTGAGATAGCCATGATCAAACATACCTTGAAAATCTGGCATGACACACCAATACCCGCAAATCTCTCCGGCAGGATGGGCAATGCGAAAAAAACACTGATCGTTACTTAAGGTTTTTCTTATCGCACGCTTCCACCCACGAACGTCAGGTGAAAACTTGTAAAAATCGTAGTTCGATATTAAATATTCATATATTTCAGATACAGTCGCCATCTTTTCTGCTGCAGCATTAATCACTAATTAATTACTCATTAATTACTCATTAAAAACGCATAACTACAGTCAGGTTTTTTATACGTCTGTGGTGTAGCCATAATGTCCACTCAGCAATTGTGCGGGGAAAGAATGTTAAAAAAAAGGCACACATTGAGCATTTTAATGTTTTTTATTAAGAACGCCTAATTTCATAACGTCTTTGAAAAAACAAGGTCAATTCACAATGGGCCACTGAATGTATGTACACCAGTATCTGTTTTAAACACCTGCACCCTTACAAAGTAGCAAAGCAATGTACTGTACACATTCCAATTCAATTCATTAATTGCATTCATTTCTGCCACCTGGCGGATACGCAAAGAATAGCACCCAATTAATAATTCATTAACTCTGCCACATGGCGGATACGAGAAGAATTGCATCCAAAGAAACAATAAACCATTAAATTAAACAGATCTACCGCGTCCGGTTGTCCGGTGCCGGATTGCGCGAACGCGGCATGAATAGTGATAAAATGAGAAAATACTGAATGGAATACAGCGGTCAACACGAAAACTGATTCGAGGCGCGTTCGAATAATGGCCGCTGCATCAGTATATATGCATTATTTAGTGTTGAATATCCAGTTCCCACTTACTAGGAGGATTGTGTTGGAAAACTATATATGTACATGTAGCCATGCCACCTATGGCTACTAACCTGTCCTACTCCTGGCAGCAAGTGCTGGTAAAAGCAGGCTGTCAGTAGTCAATATGGGTTTTCCCCACTCACTGTGCCGCACTTGAGTGACAGGAGGAGGCGGTGACATCAGGCCTGAACATGTGCAATTAAGGGACAGACCTGGTGCCCTCTTCGTGGCTATACTTAAGAGCAGTGCCGGTCCAAATTTAGCCACTTGGGGAAGGCAGGTCACACAGTGGAAAGCCTGACTATTGGGCCTTTTCTGGTCCTCTTCCCTTCGGGAGAGTGAGTGTGGACCATACCTCTACCTCTGCTAGGGGGGCAGGGAAGAGCTGGGACTGCTGCGGGTGCCCTTGGCCTGTAGTGAAGGTCCAGGGACCATCCTTCAGTGGGTAGCTGAGAGTGGGACTGCATTGGGCAGAAGATTGCCATGTACTGCTGTTGGTGTACAGACAAATAACCGTTCATGTTATTATACCTCCGGCCTGGTGTGTGATCTTACTAGGGGGAGAGGTAATCGGTTCTACCATGGGAGACCATCTTCAGCTCCCTGGAGCCTACGGAAGATGAGGCACTGCACAGCTAGAGATATGTAAGGTATGAACCCCAGAAGCCTAGTCCTGTGTTCCCACAACCATCGGCGGACAGCCCTCCTGTTACCAGCAGGTATCATGCACCACACGGCCAGTAATGGCAGAATTTCCCAGAGGGTGGGTGAGACACTGTTACATACATACAGCTCAACCCCGTTATAGCGCAATCTGCTCCAGATTTAAAAACATCTCCATGCTTTATTGCTAATGGACAGACACACACACACACACACACACTCCTACACCATGTGGAAATTGAACATGAATACATTGTATATACACTGGCGACACACTTTATTCGAGCTTGGCTAGTCCCACGAATTCGGGTATACCTGGGTATATTGAGGTTTGTGACTGTTTTCTGCCCGAGTGCATTGAGTTATTTTCCAAGCAGGGATTGAAGCATTTTATTCCCGCTGGCTGCAATACTGCACAGTATATATATATATATACTGCATTACAATTCATGAATTTATGCCATCTGGTAGACACGCGAAGCATTGCAGCCTATTAAATCCTAATCATTATCATTTAACAGATCAGCCGCCCATCAGCCAGGCATGAACCCAGGCTGGGAAGGCAAATGCAACGGGGCTTGTCAGAGGTGAGGAGTGGCGCATTCCAGGTATCTGCCAGGTACATACCAGGTATTTGCTCGAATAAAGTGTGTCGCTGCAGTAATACACATGCAGAAATCGAACCCAGGACCTTACATATGGTAGTACCAATTCCCTACCTGCTACGCCACAGGATTGGTGTGATAAAACAGACAAAATGGGGGGATTGCAGCTTTAAAATGTATATTCCTTTTTAACCCGCTTGAAAGTTGCAGTCCATCTATGGACCAAAATTATCCAATAGCAATGACTTTTGTGATGACTTACCCCATACTTGTTTTTTTTTACAAAAAATATCAAATAATTTGATATGGTTTTATGAAGTTAGTTTGTAAACATGTTATTTAAGACTTGGGAACTGCTTGAATTCCTCAAGCTGCTCCCTTTTTGTGTGAGATTACTGTGTGCTGAAATGGAGTTCGCACATGGACTGAAGGTTGAGTAAATACTTGACTCAGAAGCATTGAATGGCATCAATAAAAAAAAGTTAATCACAGTACAGATGCAGCAGACGTTATTGGCATGCACCAGCGGGTGCAATAACAGGTTGGCCCGTCCCCTTTTCATGTGTGCCTCATTCAAATACAAAGTTGTCTGCTCCTGCATGTGTGTTGTGTGTGTCCATCTACAATGTTACAGCAGAAGCTACGGAGAGATTAACTTTTTTTCCACTGCTCCAGGGAAGACAAGTTAGGCTACATCTGTAAATTAGTTTTAAAGGCTTATTGGCTATTTATAGTCCATGGGCCAGAGGTTGCCAACCACTGAAATAAAGGTTGTGTTCCCTTGGTTTAAAGGACATTTTAATCGATATACCCTAGCAGAGTGACTATTTGCTTTATCTGCAAATCATTCTTTATCAAACATTCACTAACATTAATCGTTCTACCATTGATTTTCTGCTCACATACAGTACACCATGCCTTTTATCTCAGTGGCCAGCAGAGGTAAACCACAACAAGATTGTTTCTATTTTTTTTTCCATCAATAAATACTGCGATATTTGATGCCAAATGGACAGACCATTTTCGGTAACTAAGGAGGCCCACCTGTTCTTTTTGATAACCATGAATCACAGTAGTTTATGCTCATTTCATTAGAAATTGCCTTGGGAATAGTAATTCTCCTAAGTGTTTTTCACATAGGATTTCAGAGTAATGGCAAACAGGAAATGGCCCAATGCAGAATATTAGTGTCATATAATTTATGTTTTGATAGGGCTGTCTCATTTTATTTTATCTGGCAAATGTTTATTAATTTATGACATCTTTGTTTAAACAGGAAAACAAAACGTCAATAGCAAGACAGACTGGATTGAAAAATATTGTATTAAGAGTAAGCTGCAATCACTTACACCGATTCACATGCTGATATATGCATTGGATATAACTACGTCACTGACAACACCACCAATAAAAAACTATTGGGTCTCTGTATCAAGGGCAATACATCTCCTTATCTGTCATAAAAATGTACATCTTACTCTGCGATTAATTGGGAAGATTCACTAAGGTGCGATACAGCAATTCACATTAACGGCCATTTAAGTCAATACCACTTTACGCTGGATTAACGTGTGATAACCCTTTTTTTTGCACGTTAGAGAATCCCAATGAACATACCAAGCAATTTTTCCACTATTTTGTGACACATGCAAAAACTTGTATTTCAGGAATGGTCTTGTGAGGAGTTTGCATGCAAATAATAATTAGAAGAATCACATGCATCTCTATCCGTCATGTATTTCTTTTTCTGCATCAAAAAATGTAAATGGTAATTCATCAAGGTCTCAAAGGTGTATAGTACCTTTCCTTTCTGTTTTTAAGATCATTTAAGATGCCAGGTAAAAGCTAATGAAAAGTTATCTTAAAATATTTTGTAAATGAAATTATTACATGTGAGTACAAGTAACAAAGTTCCCTCTGCTACCTTTAAAATAAAACTCATGTTATTTGCAGTATAGCCTGAAAAGGAAAGTAATCAAAAGGTACTGAGCATAGTCCTGAGGAAGGTCAGTCAACAAATAGCTGATAAGGTACAAGCTTTTTAACCTTAAAGGGATCTTCATCAAGTGTGACAGAAGTACAAAAATAGAATTAGATGCAGTATTTTGGAGAGAATATATCTAGTTACAATAGATATGGATAGGAAATTAGATATTATGACAGGGTGGATGCTGGCAGGATTGTGTGAAAATGAAAAGGGGAGGCTTCAGAGGCTATTACCTATTGTTATGGAATAGTGACCTAGAAAAAAACAGTAATACAGTAATACACTGAATGGAACAAGACAGACACATACACCCTAAGAGAGAGAGAGAGATATATATATGTAGCCAGGTCCCCTCTGGCTCCCCAGAAATTTGGTTCTCTCGCTCTCACCTGCGACAGCGTGAGGGCAGATGCAGGGATGATCGCATCACCGGGGGCTCCCGGCGACATAAGCTACAGGGCGCTGCCATCGTGTTTGCGCATACGCAGAAGTTCGCACGCGTGCAGTATAGCCTCAGATGCGATATGGCATCCATTACAGGGAGTGAGAAGAGGCGCTCCATAAACAGGGACATCCCCCTGTTTGCACATGCGCAGTTAGCAGCGGCGGCGGCCATTACACAGTGCGCACGAGGCCCCAATGTTAAAGAGAGCCACCAAGGACTACAGTTCCCAGCAGCCTCTGGGGACTGCACTTTCTCCCTGGTCACAGGCAGCCAGACAGCCAATAAGGCTGACAGATTCTCATGCTGCAAAGTTGCAACAATGTTGTGTGAAGACAGGGATTGTCAGTTAGGAGCTGGGAGGGAGAGGAGGGAGAGGAGAGGAGGGTGTGTTTGTGCAGGGAGGAAAGTAGCCTCCTGCACTAGGCCAGAAGTCTCCCTTTAGGTCCCAGCTAGGCCCTACTCACCTCAGCTTGTGGTTACTACAGGGACTCCCCTTAGACTAGGGACATGGTCCTGTAGAACCTAGGCAAGTGAGGGACAAGCCAGGAAACGTGACTATCCTGGCAATTGCTGTGAAGGTATAACCTCCTCTGCGTTAGCAAGGATAAGAGACATTATAAAGGTGGATCACTCCATGCGGGAGCCACCCACCGTTGAGGCGGAGGCATCTTGGATCATCTCCTGGAGCAAGGGATTCCAAGAAAAGGTCATCAGCGCACCTGGTAGCAGGAGCACCGGGCAGGTATTATCCAAGTCACCAAGTGCACCACCTATACACTTCATCTTAGTGGGCAGCACTGTCCCACACGTGGGTGGGGTTGTGGGACTCTTGGGACTTTGGGTACAAGGACTTTGGGAATACTGTGTAAGGTGGTTATAGCCCAGTTAGGGGCAAGGTTATAGCTGCCAGCTTGTGGCAGAGGGTGGCATATATATCGTTGTGCAAACTGATGATGTTGCACTGTTAAAGTATGATACTCTGTGTTGTGTTGCTATACAATATGATGTGATGTTATTGTATTATTTGCTCGTTCAGTAAACCTTTTAGCCATAACCTTGTGTATGTGGTTTCTGGGTGGGTTCCTATGCTAGGCCAATTCTATATTCCTATAGAATCCTACATAGGTGGAGGCGCAGACCGACGAGAATGTTCCAGAGATTCACCCCAGGCTCTCACTAGCGGAGGCTCAGGCCTCCTGTGAGCCTGCCAGATATAACGCACCACACCAGGTAACATTAGGTTCCCCGCACACACATACTATATGCGATTGGGTGGGGGGAATACCCGTTACATTTGGAGGCTCTGCTGAGATCAGACATGTGGTGCCCTATTCTATTTTTGTGTCAAATTGTTCAATTTAATTTTTCATCATGGTTGTGCTGTCAAGGCGGGTCCTTTACTGGAGCTTTATGCAAAATCATGACCCCCACCGTGTGGTGGCCGTAGGAGGCCTTCCCGCACTTATACCCATCACGGAGGTCCGGGTTCATATGCATAAACTTCCTTGGTGGTCCTACGCATGTGTTATAGGTGAAAAACAAGACCCCACGTCCACGTGGAAAACGATACTTTTCGTGGTAACCTTCACTGAGGATATATGCCTGTCAGAGGCACCGTCCACACTGTTTATGTCAGGGGGCCCATCTGAGGGTTACTCTTTAGTCTACGGTGATCCAATAAAATGGTGTGTCCCGCCAAAGCACACAAGTGAAGCTGGAGATAAAGAGACATTTATCCCATCTGCTGCGGATTCTGATATGGGCCCGTGTGCCCTACAACGGCCAGTCCGGCCTACTACGATGGTACCATTGGTCCTAGGCTGGGGATCAGTACCTAACGACAATAAGAGTGAGTTGACTGCCCCAAAGGTGTCGGGTGTGAGCTTCCAGGTGACCGCGGAGCACGGTAGTTCCTTAAGTCTGGCCACCAGGGCGATTGGCTCCACTCGGCATCGCGTCCTGGCGGAGGTGTCCCCCTTAGAAGATAGCTGTCCAGTGGTGCGAGTGGACCAGTACCTACCGCCTATCGTCCAGGCGAAGAGAAAAGTCAGCCTCATCGTGATATCCAGTGAAGCACAGATGGTACCTTTCAGTGTTCCAGATGAACCGGAACCCATCGCAAGCCAGCGGAGTGGTGAGGAACCTCCTTACTCCCCACAGGCTCCAATGGAGACGGCCGTGGAAAGGGCCCCAACTAATGCTCATGCTGAGCAGCAGAACATCGCTGGACATCCGTATGTCCGAGTTGAGACTGCTTATGACCTGACGGTGGGCCCGTGTGTCACCATAACTGAACGGGGTGTGAGTCCGTGTGCTCCAACCCAAATGGTCCCAGGACTGGGATCCAACGCTCCCGAGTTTCCAGAAAGTGAGTGGACTGCCCCAGAAGTGCCGGGGACAGGTCCCAAGACAGCCGAGATGGTAACAGTCAGCATTACAGATGACCTGCTGGCCACCGTGACTCAATGCAGTGGTAAGGTATCAACCCTTTACCCCCTGCAGGATGTAACATAGACATTGCTACTTGCTCGCTTCCCAATGGAAGCATCCCAAGTTCTTAGGGACAAGGACTGTGTTGTGAGTGATTCAGTGAAAATTGCCTCCTTTAAGCACAAAAAGGAGCGTTCCATTCACCATGTGGTGGACCGCGGAAAAGGTCAAGATCTCCTGGCCTACTGCATCCATGCCGCAGATGGCCGGGTAAAGGTCTGGCCAAGAGACACTGTGCTATTCCTTCCACCAGGGGGAGGAAGTAGTATGGAACCAGTGACTGTTACCCCAGAGCATGATCTCCAAGAGATTACCCAGGCGGAGGCTCACAAAAGTCAAAGTGAGGTACCCCCACATTATCAGTTAGGGGCACCCCACAATTGGTCTGAGCAAACAGCTAACACTCAGCTGGCCTCGGGTATTACTGTGTGTCATATGCCATGTATCAGTGATGTTAGAGTACATATGTTAAGTTATACCTATTATGCACTGCATTTTGATTGTGTAACTTTATGTTGTGATGCCCTCCAAGCGGGGACGTTGGTATTTCCACCAGGGGGAGAATGAAGCCAGGTCCCCTCTGGTTCCCCAGACATTCGGTTCTCTCGCTCTCACCTGCGACAACGTGAGGGCAGATGCAGGGGTGATCGTGTCACCAGGGGCTCCCGGCGACATCAGCTACAGGGCGTGTGTGCGCATACGCGGAAGTCTGCGCGCGTGCAGTATAGCCTCAGATGCGATATGGCAGCCATTACAGGGAGTGAGAAGAGGCGCTGCATAGTCAGGGACATCCCCCAGTTCGCACATGCGCAGTTAGCAGTGGTGGCGGCCATTACACAGCATGCACGAGGCCCCAATGTTAAAGAGAGCCACCAAGGACTACAGTTCCCAGCTGCCTCTGGGGACTGCACTTTCACCCTGGTCACAGGTAGCCAGACAGCCAATAAGGCTGACAGATTCTCATGCTGCAAAGTTGCAACAATGTTGTGTGAAGACAGGGATTGTCAGTTAGGAGCTGGGACACAGAGAGGGGAGGGTGTGTTTGTGCAGGGAGGAAAGTAGCCTCCTGTACTAGGCCAGAAGTCTCCCTTTAGGTCCCAGCTAGGCCCTACTCACCTCAGCTTGTGGTTACTACAGGGACTCCCCTTAGACTAGGGACAGGGTCCTGTAGAACCTTGACAAGTGAGGGTCCAGCCAGGAAACGTGACTATCCTGGCAATTGCTGTGAAGGTATAACCTCCTCTGCGTTAGCAAGGATAAGAGACATTATAAAGGTGGATCACTCCATGCGGGAGCCACCCACCGTTGAGGCGGAGGCATCTTGGATCATCTCCTGGAGCAAGGGATTCCAAGTAAAGGTCATCTGCGCACCCGGTAGCAGGAGCACCGGGCAGGTATTATCCAAGTCACCAAGTGCACCACCTATACACTTCATCTTAGTGAGCAGCGCTGTCCCACACGTGGGTGGGGTTGTGGGACTCTTGGGACTTTGGGTACAAGGACTTTGGGAATACTGTGTAAGGAGGTAATAGCCCAGTTAGGGGCAAGGTTAAAGCTGCCAGCTAGTGGCAGAGGGTGGCATATATATATCGTTGTGCATACTGATGATGTTGCACTGTTAAAGTATGATACTCTGTGTTGTGTTGCTATACAATATGATGTGATGGGATGTTATTGTATTATTTGCTCGTTCAGAAAACATTTTAGCCATAACGTTGTGTATGTGGTTTCTGGGTGGGTTCCTATGCTAGGCCCATTCTACATTCCTATAGAATCCTACATAGGTGGAGGCGCTGACCGACGAGAACGTTCCAGAGATTCACCCCAGGCTCTCACTAGCGGAGGCTCAGGCCTCCTGTGAGCCTGACAGGTATAACGCACCACACCAGGTAACATTAGGTTCCCCGCACACACATACTATATGCGATTGGGTGGGGGGGGAATACCCGTTACATATATATATATATAGCAACTGTAAATATTCCTGTATATTCATTTGCATGTCTTAGACAGGTCTACAACCCTGTCTTTCACCATTATCACCCAGCAAACAGCACTTCCACTGCAGCAAGGGATTCTGGGAAATGACATGCAAATGAGCACACATATATATGTAACGGGTTTCCCCCCCCCCCCCCAATCTCACATTGGCCTGGGTACATAGTCTAACCAACCCCCCATTACATGCTCGTGTTTGGTGGTGCACCTGTAGGCAACAGGACTCCTAAGTCTCCCGCTTGATGGTATTAGGGGATGTCATCAGGACAGGTAGCTGAGGTAGTGGGTGCGAGTTCAACTTACATCATGTGCAGCGCCTCCACCTCATCAGGATCTGTGCTTCCGCAGGGGAATGGTCCTGGTGAGGAACTCCTTCTTGGTGGTGACTGCTACTGCTGAGTAATCTCACACTCACACAGTGGGGGTTTCGTTAACAAGGTCATCTTTATTGCAGATTGGGATGTAGCAGACTGCCCCATGCAGCTTCCGGCTCTAGCCGCACATCTCTCTGTGCTGTCCCTTTGCCAGGTACGCCCTCCCGTATTGAAGTGGGATTCCCTCATCTCCTAGGGAGATCCTCTCTGTGCCAGGTCCCTGGACACAGAGTGGCTTAGACAGGCCGATTGGTCAACCTGGACCGCTAGTTACTGCACTAGGGTCACAAAGTGTTCCTACAATCCCTTATGCAGGAAAATACAACTTCCCAACAACTTCCCACAGCTGCTGGAACCAACACTAACTAACTGTGTTGTGCCTTATATACTTCAGGAGGCAGGCGAATCCCTGATGTCACTATCCAGGGACTCAGAGCATACAGCCACTCCCCTCCATACATAGGGCACCTCACCATGGTTTGAGGGAAAACCTCCATAACTACTGCTGGCATACCCGTACTTATCAGGACTTACTGCCAACAGAGAGGAAAGTAGTATACCATTATTATGCATGGCTATGTACTCCCCCTGGTGAATTCCCACCCCCCGACTGGGGCCTAAATTTGGTGTACCTTGCTCCAGGAAACACTGTAAAAGAACACACAAATTAA
Source organism: Ascaphus truei (assembly GCF_040206685.1). Taxonomy (NCBI): domain Eukaryota; kingdom Metazoa; phylum Chordata; class Amphibia; order Anura; family Ascaphidae; genus Ascaphus; species Ascaphus truei. The sequence continues at coordinate 100,776,544 of NC_134485.1, read as the reverse complement.
GCGTCAAACATTATCACCTGTACATAATAATGCAAGAACCTTTCGCTCACTGACCAGCAGGGAGCATTAAAGAAAAAGGCAGACCACTCTTTGACCGGACCTAATAATAGTGGCGAGGGTCTGGTTTCTCCACCTCCCGCCCCGCTGCATCGGTGACTGTCACGCTATATTCTCGGGGCAGGCCCCGCTCATTACAATACACCACTTTGTGCATATAAATGCTGCGCCCGATTTTCCAAACCCTCATTAGTTGGGAAACCCTCTGCTCAGCCTGAACTCCCTTAATGGCCCCTCCCTTATTGACAATGTAATATTTAATGTCATTACGAAGCCACCTCTCTCGATTGTCCTCTATTTCCCTCATCAGAGGTTCGGGGACATATGGGTATTCAAGCCCATGAGACTGTTTATATTTGGCTGTAATAGCCCGTTCAGCTCGGCAGGCCCGGGTTAATTTAGCTTGCCCAGCCTTTCCCGGTAACACCCATGACAGGGGCTCATCTGACTCCACCGGATCATCTAACCCTTCAGATCCCTTTGGATTTGGATAAGACCCCCTTGAATTCGGTCCCACCTTACTCGCAGCTCTTTGAGGTATGCCTCATTGTCGAAATCCCCAGGAGCCCACCAATGGTCAACTACCCCATCCCGTTCTAGAATGAAACGGGTGCGGTCTACCCAGGCGACATCAACCTCATATAGTGGTGCCCACCATCTAGTTTCCCGTACCTCCTCCGAGTTGGATTCTAGTGGCTCTTCCTCTTCCGGCCCACCCGACGATACCCCTGAAGTACCCTCAGATGGCGTAACCTTTCCCCGACGCTGTGACCAGTGTCCACCCGTGATACTAGCACAATCACTGGGCACTGACCCTTGTCGGGAAATCCACCCTCCGACCCATCATCCGAAGTTCCCCAGTCTAGGCTTCCAGTCCGTTCTTCGGTAGGACCCCGGGAATCCCCTGACATCCCCAGGCTAGAGGTAGACCCGAATGAATAGGTGACAGGGACAGGGGATTTACCTAGGGCCTTGGGGCTAACTTTGGGGATGGACGGGGTTGGGGGACGGGACCGAACGGTAGGTATCGGCAGGGTTACGGCCTGCTCCTCAGCAATACCTGACTCGCTTCCGCCACAAAGTCCGTTCTTTCCTCCGGCAGCTGAGCTTCTCGGTCTCCGGCTCGAGCGCCCACTCCGTCTGTCAGTAGGGGATCGACTTCCACTGCTCGACCGCAGAGGAGCGATCACCTCCCACTCTATGCCGCTCTGATCATCCGGTACTGCCTCTGTACACGCACGTGCTTCGACGCCATCTTGGGTTGGGTCCCCAATCGAGATCTCTTCCTCCACGAGGACATCCGGCAACGCCCGTCTGCTACGCGGTCCAGCCTGACCCTGGATCTGCTCTTCTTTAACCTCCACCCCCTGGATCTGCGGCGAGCACGGAGCTAGCCTACTGCTCCGCAGCGTCGGGGTGGATCGACCTCCTTCCGACCCGCTAGTCACCACGGCAGTGGGACTCCGGCGATCGGGTTGTCGCGGTACTGGAGACACTCGACTCCGTGTCTCCACACCACGAGGAATACCATCTCGCCACGGGATACCACTGGTATGGTACTCCGTCAACAAGTCCTGTGCATCTGCCAGCCAGGCACACTCCTCGTCCGAGGACTCTAATTTACAGTTCGGGCGGGGTATTCCAGTAGGGGACCGTCTATGGGCTCCTTTCCGGTCACCTCTCCGATGGCTAGTTTTCTCTGACTTGAGAACCTGGCCTGATTCCTGCTCCGCGGGGCCTGTACTCTCACGCCACAGTGCACCCGGAAGCTCCGCCGCCGACATCGGGGTAGAATCTCTCACTCCCCCAGCTTTTACCGGCACAAACGTCATCATAGGCCACATATACTGCAGTCCACAATGAGGACATCGAGCCTCGCTGCCCACAGCTCCGCCCGGCTGTCTGCACTGCAGGCAGAGACAGACCACTGTCTCCACACCCTCTACGCGGATAATCAGGAAGCCTCCTGGAACCGAGTAGGGATGGGTAGATATCAAGGGACTCTGATCCACTTTCTCAGAATGTTCAGCCATAGTCACCAACGGAGGCACTCTTCTTAGAGGTCTGTATCGATCAATGGCTCTTCGCAACTTAAGGGCAGGGGATGGTTGTACAATCTCTCCCCCTACTTCCTCCATCGGCATCCGGTGGAATGGTAGACCACTCCCCCTGGTTGAAACTAGGGGGATGTCTCGTAGACTTGTAGGCTGACCCAGCACAGGTGCGGAGTGAGTCATAGTCCATGAGGGCGCGGCTCCAGCTTTCGCGCCAAACTCCCCAGCAGGGTGGAGTTTTCTCGTTGCCGCCAATCCTGGCCAACAATTAGCAAACTGCAAAGTTGCAAGACTTTCTGCAGCTGGCCCACGCGGTGTCCCTGGAACGTGGGAACCGCCATCTTGGTGAGTACTGTCCTTCTTCATATTTGACGTAGCGTCTGGCTGTTTGTTTATTGGTGTATAACAAAGTCCATTTCGTTCCTCCCATCTCGCAAGGCTGTCGTCCTCACTAGTCTCGAGGGTATTTTCCCCGGAACATAGGCAGGACAAACACGGCGCAGCCACGGCTTTCACGCCATTCCACAACAAGCACACAAGAGTCTCTCCTGTAGCTTGTTCTTCTTCCTCAGTCCGGCATCCTGGACCTTCTGTTCTTTGCAGATCCTCCATTCTGACGGTTGTTTCTCGATCACTGTATACTGGATTATTGTACATGGAGCTCCGCTCTGCGGGGCAGCTACCACATCAGTACAATAAACATGCCTTGTGCACCACCTTGTGTACCTAACGTAGGTCTGACTCGTGTTTGCACTACCTCAGGCTAGGCTCACTCTCTCAGTGTCTACTGTATCTCCTTCCTCCTAGTCTGTGCTCCCTTCGGTAAGTGATCTGAAATGGGCTAGAGTACTCTGGGGCTTCCATGCAGTACTTGGGCGTCTACCTCTCTTGGTCAGCCTAGTGCACACCCTCTCCAGGAGTCCTGACCTAGTTAACAGGCTATCCCTTCAGGCATCCTACCCCTAGCGCTACCTCAAGGTGACTCGGACAGCTATAGCCCCTCTCCAGACCCACTCCTCTCAGGTTCCCAGGTTACTCCTGCGGTTCCATCCCAAAACAGCACAAAGTGGAAGCATACACTTTCCCTGTTTCCTAGCGTGTGCCTAGCAAAAGCCTGTCCTGTTGACAGATATATCTCAGCAGCGCCTCCAATTGTAACGGGTTTCCCCCCCCCCCCAATCTCACATTGGCCCAGGTACATAGTCTAACCAACCCCCCATTACATGTTCGTGTTTGGTGGTGCACCTGTAGGCAACACGACTCCTAAGTCTCCCGCTTGATGGTATTAGGGGATGTCATCAGGACAGGTAGCTGAGGTAGTGGGTGCGAGTTCAACTTACATCATGTGCAGCGCCTCCACCTCATCAGGATCTGTGCTTCCGCAGGGAGATGGTCCTGGTGAGGAACTCCTTCTTGGTGGTGACTGCCACTGCTGAGTAATCTCACACTCACACAGTGGGGGTTTCGTTAACAAGGTCATCTTTATTGCAGATTGGGATGTAGCAGACTGCCCCATGCAGCTGCTGGCTCTAGCCGCACATCTCTCCGTGCTGTCCCTTTGCCAGGTACGCCCTCCCGTATTGAAGTGGGATTCCCTCGTCTCCTAGGAAGATCCTCTCTGTGCCAGGTCCCTGGACACAGAGTGGTTTAGACAGGCTGATTGGTCAACCTGGACCGCTAGTTACTGCACTAGGGTCCCAAAGTGTTCCTACAATCCCTTATGCAGGAAAATACAACTTCCCAACAACTTCCCACAGCTGCTGGAACCAACACTAACTAACTGTGTTGTGCCTTATATACTTCAGGAGGCAGGCGCATCCCTGATGTCACTATCCAGGGACTCAGAGCATACAGCCACTCCCCTCCATACATAGAGCACCTCACCATGGTGTGAGGGAAAACCTCCATAACTACTGCTGGCATACCCGTACTTATCAGGACTTATTCATTTTTGATTATTTAAGCTCGGTTAACACGGTACTGATACACACACACACACAGTGGTGTGAAAAAGAAAGTACACCCTCTTTGAATTCTATGGTTTTACATATCATGACATAATAACAATCATCTGTTCTTTAGCAGGTCTAAAAATTAGGTAAATACAACCTCAGATGAACAACAACACATGACATATTACACTGTGTCATTATTTATTTAACAAAAATAAAGCCAAAATGGAGAAGCTATGTGTGAAAAACTAAGTACACCCTTACTGCTTCCATAGGAATTAAGATGCTAAGTAGCAGTCAGGTGCTGCTAATCAAATGCCCTTGATTAATTGATCATCAGCAAGTGTGACCACCTGTATAAAAGCCGAAGTTTTATCAGTTTGCTGGTCTGGAGCATTCAGGTGTGTGTTAACACAATGCCAAGGAGGAAAGACATCAACAATGATCTTAGAGAAGCAATTGTTGCTGCCCATCAATCTGGGAAGTGTTATAAGGCAATTTCCAAACAATTTAAAGTCCATCATTCTACAGTGAGAAAGATTATTCAAAAAGTGGGAAAAAACATTCAAGACAGTTGCCAATCTTCCCAGGAGTGGACTTCCCAGCAAATTTCCCCCAAGGTCAGACCGTGCAGTGCTCAGAGAAATTGCAAAAACCCCAAGAGTTACATCTCAGACTCTACAGGCCTCAGTTAGCATGTTAAATGTTAAAGTTCATGACAGTACAATTAGAAAAAAGACTAAACAAGTATGGTTTGTTTGGAAGGGTTGCCAGGAGAAAGCCTCTTCTCTCTATAAAGAACATGGCAGCACGGCTTAGGTTTGCAAAGTTGCATCTGAACAAACGACAAGACTTCTGGAACAATGTCCTTCGGACACACGAGACCAAAGTGGAGATGTTTGGCCATAATGCACAGCGCCACGTTTGGCAAAAACCAAACACAGCTTATCAGCACAAACACCTCATACCAACTGTCAAGCACGGTGGTGAGGGGTGATGATTTGGGCTTGTTTTTGCAGCCGCAGGACCTGGAAACCTTGCAGTCATTGAGTCAACCATGAACTCCTCTGAATACCAAAGTATTCTAGAGTCAAATGTGAGGCCATCTGTCCGACAGCTAAAGCTTGGCCGAAATTGGGTCATGCAACAGGACAATGATCCCAAGCACACCAGCAAATCTAAAACAGAATGGCTGAAAAAGAAAAAAATCAAGGTGTTGCAATGGCCCAGTCAAAGTCCAGACCTCAACCCGATTGAAATGCTGTGGCTGGACCTTAAGAGAGCTGTGCATAAACAAATGTCTACAAACCTCAATGAACTGAAGCAACGTTGTAAAGAAGAGTGGGCCAAAATTCCTCCACAACGATGTTAAAGAGACTGATAAAGTCATACAGAAAACAATTACTTCAAGTTATTGCTGCTAAAGGTGATTCTACAAGCTATTGAATCATAAGGTATACTTTGTTTTTCACACATGGCTTCTCCATTTTGGCTTTATTTCTGCTATTTAAATCATGACACGGTGTAATATGTCATGTGATGTTGTTCATCTGAGGTTGTATTTACCTAATTTTAAGACCTGCTAAGGAACAGATGATTGTTATTATGTCCTGATATGTAAAACCATGGAATTCAAAGAGGTGTACTTTCTTTTTCACACAACTGTATTTGCAGAAACAGAATGCCGCAATGTCAGAGCATAGAGAGAATGCATATAATCTTCAGTTCTTGAGGAGTCTGAACACGTGCTGTTTGTAAACTCCGTTATTAGTACCCACATATTTGGGTTATAACTTTACCTGTTTTGGAGCTTATTATCTGCAGTTGCATGTTTAATGCAGGCTTGGTACAGGTATTTTCTTATCACATTTATTATACCAACAATTTACATGTATTCAGACCGGCCGGTCTAGATTCTAGCAGGGAACTTTCATGCTGTGTTCCAGCTGAATCTTATTGCTAGCGGTTTTCTTGTCAAACAGCCTTTTGACTCGAATACATTTTCTGGATTTGCCTACAAACTTTAGTATGTGGAGTGTATTTAATGTGACTAAATTACTTAATAAAATACAGTATATTGTTAATATAATATGAATAAGTAGTGCACTGATATAAATGTGTAATGTGAAAAAATCAAAAAGGACAAGAAAAACAAAACAAAATCAAAAAACAAAAACAAAAAGAACATTTTAAAAATAAAGTTTTTAGGTAAATCCAGAAAATGTATTCGAGTCAAAAGGCTGTTTCTCTTTAAGATGGACTACATCCAAAAAGATTGATTAAAAAGCAAAAAAATGAAAAGTGCATACTCCATAATAAAAACAAAAATTGTTCTTTAATCTATAAAAAGACAATGATCTTTTAAGACAAAAGTGATAAACTCAACGATTTTGTCAAAGCAACAGGTGTGAATCTCACATTAAATTATAGTAATTGTGGGGGTGCCACAGTGTCTCAGTTTGCTTCAGAGAATACAAATCCTAAATAGTAGACTTTCCCAAGAGGTACTGTAATGAAAATGGTGGGGAATAAAAGTAATTTAATCAATCTGGTGCTTCAGGGGATCATGTGGTTAGCATTTGCCTTAAAAATACAAGATAGTGTGTTTATGGCCTGTCAAGACCCTTCCTGGGTCTCTGCCGATCTACAAAGAGGGCTTAATTGGGGGGCAACACTGGCAGCCTACAAAAAGTGACATGTCATTTAAAAGGCTATAAACGATTGCCTTATCGATGGCTATAAACGATGGCCTTATGGCTGTCAGCCGCAAAGGAAGCTATGACATTCTTAATACTCACTCGTGCATCACAGAGAGAGGTGACTGTCACAGGAGACCAGGAAAATTTAGACAAGGGATCAATACACTAGACAGAACTGCAGCGTTGAACAAAAGTTAATTTATTGGAAAAAGTTTCCTCAAACCTCCAGTACATAAAAATACAGGCATAAACTCACCCAACTGGGGTAACTGGGGGAACAACCTGAAGTCCTAATTCCTGGGACCTCCATCCAGAAGCTTACCCTGATACACGTTTCCAGCTTGTGCAACTGTCCTCTGTAGTTTGGGCAGCACTACCTTGCTCTCTGCTGGCTAGCAGTTTTTAATTTCCCGCTGTTGCTTCACTCTAAACAGCCACGGCCAACGCTGCACACAGACCGCCTCAATACTGGATGCTCCAGACCCCTGCACTGGGTCTCCTCAGTTCCCTTCTACTGACTCCCTGTCAGCTCTTCCTTTACAGAGGCTCTGCAAGTCCCCTGTCAGCACACAGCCTTCACCAACAATGTCAAGAACTCTGGGACAGAGGTATAAATATGCCTTCTCCCCAGCCTCAACAAACAGGGAGATGCCAGCTACTCTGGGTAGGAACAATATTCCTGGTCTCGGCACACGGCCCTTGACCCGGTTGATGAGATTAATGTGATGAAGGTGGGCCAGGACAATGCTAATACAATGACCTTCCACAGACAAACCGTACAGATACAACGCCAGGGCTTGCAGTTTTCTTGCCGAACAAGTCCACTCAGCAGGTGTTTGACCGCTGCCTGGTTCCTCAACAATGGGCCTAATACCATCAGTGTCCAGGCCTACAATACCAAACTCTGATGTGATTACAACTCAGTTTGCAAGAGAGAGTTAAACCCCTACAGATCCCCACTCTTGAACCAAGCTGTACATCATGGTTTTATATCCTTTAAGAGGAACATATATAGGACTGATAAACTAAACTGTACATACATAAACAGGGCTGCTGACAGATTTCTTGGGGCCCAGGACTAGAGTTACTCCGCGACCCCCCCCCGTGTTGGCGGTATCACAATCCCCCCATATCACACCTCACGAGCCCCCCCATTTCACACCTCACGAGCCCCCTCTATTTCCCCCCTCTTCCCATGAAATTATCTCCCCTCTGTCTCACTTCCTCTTCCTTAATCACCCCCTCTAACTCTCCCCCCGCCTTACATGTATTTCTCTCCCTTGCATCTCACTCTTACTCCCTCTTTCCTCACTCCCTCCCTCACCCCCTCTCTCCTCTCATTCGCCCCCACGTTCCATCAATTACCCCACTCTCACGCAATCCCCCCCACAAAATACATATTAAAAAGACCCCCGCTTCCCCCAATACATATTAAAAGACCCCGCTCCCTACAATACATTTTAAACTAACCCCGCTCCCCCCCAATACATATTAAAATCCCCCCACTCCCCCCCAATACATATTAAAATCCCCCCACTCCCTACAATACTTATATTTAAAAAAAGACTAACCTTTGGGATAGTCTCCATCAGCTGCATGCAGGCCTCTACCTCACTTTGTCCCACATTCTTCCGCCATCAGCGCGCGCCGGGACTCCCTCTCATGCCGGCGTGCACCGGAAGCCATCTTTCTTCCAGCGCGCTGACGTCAGAGAGGGCCGTTGCGTGCAAGTGGTGGAAGCTCGGGACACGATGGGGGAGAGGCCTGCAGGCAGCCGAGTGAGAGCCGAGACCTGGCTGCAAACCGGCACCTGGCCAGAGGTCAAATTGCAGTGCCGACGAAGCCCCCTGCAGCCTCCGGGACTGGGACACCTGTCCCTTCTGTCCTCCCCTGTCGGTGGCCCTGTATATAAATAACTACATCATATCATTGACAGGTAGGGGTAATGGCGGGCTTAAATTTTATTTAAAAGCAGCCAAATCTACCCCTACCATCACAGTGACAAACTGATCACTACTTACTTGGAGGACTTTATTAAAAATAAATTATTTTTTCCCCTCTGTTGTCCAGTCTTTGGTCAGGTGAGTCAGGTTTGTCTAGTCTTGTGAGTGCATGTTGTAAGTCCCTTATTGCTTTTGAGTGATTTTACCCTTGATTGTGAGAGCGAAAAGGGTAAACCTCGGGGGGTTTCAAATTGTTTTATTATGGGATGTGGCATTATGTACCTGTTGTGAAACCCAATAAAAATCTTTAAGTTAAAAAAAAAAAAAAAAAAAAAAATAAGGCCATCATGTGACGACACCAATTCTGAAGTATATCGGATAGATATTTGTAAATAGTGCAGTATTTAATAAATTTAGGCAGATTTTAAATTTCTTTTAGAGAAGTTTTTTTTTCTAAAATCGTGACTGTCAATTCAGTAGCTTATTTAGAACAGGTATGGGCTTATGGTGTTCCCAATGAAGGGAAGTTAAAATACAAAGCCCTAATTTTTAATGATAAAAGTAGAATTCAACAGGAGGGATGTTTTCAGATCAAACACGTGAATTTTCATCTTCTACTTCAGTGAGCTCATTGATAAAGACCTATGACATACGGTAATATAATGTATAAGCAGTGTTCGACAATCCTATACATTTGCACGCCCGGGGCGAGTGGATTTAACATCTGGGCGAGCTCCCATTGGCCCAAGCAGCACACGTGTTTGTTTTTTTAAATTTTCCCTGCTCGCGCTGAAATTTTCCCTCCTCTTCGAGCCCGCGCTGTGACAGTGGCCCCTCCCTTTGGATCCTGCTACAAGGAGCAAGAAGGTAATCCCCATGCCTCCATTCTCTTCCCTGCCTCTCCTCCCATGTGTCCCTTCCCTGCCATGCCTCAATTCCTGCCTGTGTGCCCTGTGGCAAACCCCCCTACCTTGAGGCGGGCACCCCTGCCAGGCGGCGCCCCCCCTGCCGTGCGGCTGCCTGCGTACCATACGGAGCCCCCCCTACTGTGTCTCGGCCCCCCCCCCTACCGTGTCTCGGTCCCCCCTGCCTAGCTACGGCCCCCCTGCAATGTGGCTTTGCGCTGCCATGCAGAGGCCCCTGCCTTCCGGGAGGCGGCTCACCATGCCGAGCGGAGGCCCCCCTGCAGTGTGGTGGCCCGCGCTGCCATGCAGAGGTTCCCCGTACCATGTGGCTGCCCCCCTGCCTGGCGGAGGCCCCCCCTTCTGTGCGGCAGCCCCCACTGCCGGGCGGAGACCCCCCCTTCCGTGTAGAGGCCTCCCCTGCATGCGGGTGAGTGTGAGAGTGTGTGTGACAGTGAGTGTGTGAGACAGTGAGTGTGTGACAGTGAGTGTGAGACAGTGTGTGAGACAGTGAGTGTGAGACAGTGACAGTGAGTGACAGCGACAGTGAGTGACAGTGACAGTGTGAGACTGACAGTGACAGTGTGTGACAGTGACAGTGTGAGACAGTGTGAGACAATGACAGTGTGTGACAGTGTGAGACAGTGACAGTGTGAGACAGTGACAGTGTGTGACAGTGTGAGATAGTGACAGTGTGTGACCGTGACATTGTGTGACAGTGGGGCGGCCCGTGTTGCCGTGTGGAGGCCCCCCTACCGTGTGGCAGCCCCCCCTGCCATGTCGAGGCCTCCCATGCTGTTCCGAGGCCCCCCTGCATGCGGGTGTGTTTGAGAGTGTGTGAGACAGAGTTAGTGACAGTGTGTGACTGTGTGGCAGTATGACCCAGTGTGTGACAGTGACAGTGTGAGACAGTGTGAGTGTGAGACAGTGTGTGTGAATACAGACACCCACCCATAGTCAGTCAAAGTGTCAGTCAGTCAACCACCCACCCACCCAAGTGTCAGTCACCCACCCACCCAAGTGTCAGTCAGTCAGTCACCCACCCAAGTGTCAGTCAGTCACCCACCCAAGTGTCAGTCAGTCAGTCACCCACCCAAGTGTCAGTCAGTCACCCACCCACCAAGTGTCAGTCACCTACCCAAGTGTCAGTCACCCACCCACCCGTCAGTCAGTCACCCACCACCTCACCCACATATTCTCGCTCTCCGTCACCCTCTCTCTCTCTCGCTCTCCCTGTCACCCTCTCTCTCTCCCTGTCACCCACTCTCTCTCGCTCTCCCTGTCACCCTCTCTCTCGCTCTCCCTGTCACCCTCTCTCGCTGTGTCTCTCTGTCACCCTATCTCACTGTGTCTCTCTGTCACCCTCTCTCGCTGTGTCTCTCTGTCACCCTCTCTCGCTGTGTCTCTCTGTCACCCTCTCTTGCTGTGTTTCTCTGTCAACCTCTCTCTCTCACCCTCTCTCTGTGTCTCTCACCCACACTCTATGTCTGTCTCACACTCTGGACCTGGATCTCTTATTTACCCTATATATCTTAACTGCCCTATACTACACCGAAATAACCTATACTGCTTTCTTCCAGATCTGACTCAAGCTTCACACGGAAGACATCGGGATCCCCCCTAAACCAGAAGAAAGGTAGGGAACACATCCCCTCCAATGTATAACATTGCGGGAATGAGGGTACCTGGACATTGAGGGACTGCAGATCAGGTAAGATCCCAGGTGGGATTGCTGCTTTAGATATTGTGAATTGTGAAGCGGGGACGTCCAGACACTGGTTAAGGGGTTCAGGAAACTAGTCATTCACATCTGGCATTTATTTCTAGATCCGACATTTACTTACTTACACACACACACACACACACACACACACACACACACACACACACACACACACACACACACACACACACACACACACACACACACACACACGTAACAAGGACTAATTGTAGTATAATGTAATACAATAAATACATTTATGTCAAAAACGAATGTTGTTCTGCCTAGGAATTTATTAAATGTATTTTATTTATATATTTTATTTTAAAGCGGGGTTGGGGCGGGGCTAGGGTTGGGGGCGGGACTAGGGGCTAGGGTCGGGGCGGGACATGGGGCGCTACTAGGTGGCGAGTAGATTTTTGGTTCGGCGAGTAGATTTTTGGGTGATTTGTCGAACACTGTGTATAAGGATTTCTGTTTGTTTGATAATTTTATTTTAAGAAACTTTTGTGAATTTATTGTGCCTTTATGTTCTTGTAGTAATCTTTTTCTGTAATGTAAAGCACTGTATTTTTATATATATTAAAATAATCTTTAATGCTTTAGGGCTTTGAATGAACTGTTGCATGCTTTGCAGAGATTATTTAAATTTTCTGACATTTTGCTACAACAGATCTTTGTGTGTTAAGTGCATAGTTTTTTTCTATAATAAACAGAAATCTGAGACTGCAAATTCATTTGATATTTCTTGGGTGGTGGTAGCAACGGATAGATATTATTGCAATCGATTAAGAGGTTAATAATTACTCATTGAAAGTGCCTTGCGGAGGAGTAAGGTGAGTTGGCTAGCATAGCCGTGTATATTAACCCTGGTTTCATATCTAAGTCAGGTGCTCACAAGAATGCTGTTCATGACAGATGGTTACATAGTTACATAGTTACATAGTAGATGAGGTTGAAAAAAGACTTCCGTCCATCAAGTTCAACCTATGCTAAATGTAGACAACAGATACTTTATCCTATATCTATACTTATTGATCCAGAGGAAGGCAAACAAAAAAACGCATTAAGGGGAAAAATGTATTCCTTCCCGACTCCAAGAATTGGCAATCGGATTAATCCCTGGATCAACATCCTTCCCATATATACTTATTTGGTATATCCCTGTATACCTTTCCCATCTAAAAAGATGTCCAACCTTTTTTTGAACAAATCTATTGTATCTGCCATCACAGTCTCCATGGGTAATGAATTCCACATTTTAACTGCCCTTACTGTAAAGAACCCTTTCCTTTGTTGCTGGTGAAATTTCCTTTCCTCCAACCTTAAAGGATGGCCCGAGTCCTTTGTACTGCCCGTGGGATGAATAGTTCTTTTGAAAGCTCCTTGTATTGTCCCTGAATATATTTGTATATAGTTATCATATCCCCTCTGAGATGCTTCTTTTCTAATGTAAATAAATCTAATTTAGCTAGCCTCTCCTCATAAGTTAGAATGTCCATCCCCTTTATTAATTTGGTGGCTCTTCTCTGCACTCTCTCTAGTTCCATAATGTCTTTTCTTAGGATTGGTGCCCAAAATTGTACTCCATATTCAAGGTGTGGTCTTACTAATGCTTTGTAAAGGGGCATAATTATGTTTACTTCCCTTCCATCCATTGCCCGTTTGATGCAAGATAAGATCTTGTTTGCCTTTGCAGCTACTGCATGACATTGGGCACTATTGCTAAGCCTGCTGTCTACAAGCACTCCTAAATCCTTCTCCATCAAGGATTCCCCCAATATATCTCCATTTAATTTGTAAGTCGCCTTTTTATTCTTGCATCCCAAATGCATAACCTTACATTTATCTGTATTAAACCTCATTTGCCATTTACCTGCCCACGTTTCCAGTCTCTCCAAGTCCTTCTGAAGAGAAATTACATCCTGCTCTGATTCTATTACCTTACACAATTTAGTATCATCAGCAAAGATGGAGACTTTGCTCTCGATCCCAACCTCAAGGTCATTAATAAACAAGTTAAAAAGCAGGGGGGTATACGATTAAAAAACAAAAGAACAGGGCGCACAACGCACATAGTGATGTATAGTTTAAAAGTGAATTTATATTCAAAAGTAAATAGTTCTGCGTACATCAAAGTAAATACAAGTATGCAGTTGGTTAATGGCTTTACCACACCAGTCGACGGCTGAAAGCCACACTCTTTACTTGATCTCAAGGAGCAGTGGGTCAGCAATCGTCTCGTCCGACAGATGGTCTCTCCACACGTGTGGATTCCAAGACTCTCCGTCTCAGGGTGGCATGTGGGTTTGTCCCAAGGTAAAAGTCCCGGAGCACAAAGCTCAAACCGGCGTGTAGCAGCCTCCGTCAGTGCCCGCACAGCTGAACAGCAATCGCATACCGCTTCTGCTTGTGGAGCGCCCGATGATGACGTCACGGATCGCCCATCCACTTCTAGGAGGCGTCTGCTGGAGTGCACAGTATACGGGACCGCGCAGGATAGACGCAACGGCACAGGATGGGATGCATGCAAAGTGGAAACAGCAGCACTGGCTCTCACATAAAAAACAGGGGAACACACACAGATAGTGTTCTAAAAAGCACGGGGGTACAAAATATGAGCAATGACACCCTCCAACGCACTTCATAACACCAGGTTACTTCTTCAGGGAAGTTACGAAACGCGTTGGAGGGTGTCATTGCTCATATTTTGTACCCCCGTGCTTTTTAGAACACTATCTGTGTGTGTTCCCCTGTTTTTTATGTGAGAGCCAGTGCTGCTGTTTCCACTTTGCGTGCATCGCATCCTGTGCCATTGCGTGTATCCTGCGCGGTCCCGTATACTGTGCACTCCAGCAGGCGCCTCCTAGAAGTGGATGGCCGATCCGTGACGTCATCATCGGGTGCTCCATGAGGAGAAGCGGTATGCGATTGCTGTTCAGCTGTGCGGGCACTGACGGAGGCTGCTACACGCCGGTTTGAGCTTTGTGCTCCGGGACTTTTACCTTGGGACAGACCCACATGCCACCCTGAGACGGAGAGTCTTGGAATCCACACGTGTGGAGAGACCATCTGTCGGACGAGATGATTGCTGACCCACTACTCCTTGAGATCAAGTAAAGAGTGTGGCTTTCAGCCGTCGACTGGTGTGGTAAACCCATTAACCAACTGCATACTTGTATTTACTTTGATGTACGCAGAACTATTTACTTTTGAATATAAATTCACTTTTTAAACTATACATCACTATGTGCGTTGTGCGCCCTGTTCTTTTGTTTTTTGTCTAGTTCCAGGGGTGCCGAGCCACCCCCAAGAAAGGCTGCAGACCCATCTTTAGTGATACCTTCACATCTAAGGTCTACAATATTGTTTATATCCACTGTGCACTGTTCACTGGTTGTGTTTTACTAGTTATTAGCTGCGCACTATCACCTATTCCTATTTTCTGGGTATATGGTATATGGGGACGGATTGAGGGGAGATATTGTTAATTTATGGAACTTTTCCAAAGGTGAAAAGTGGGTTAGCTAAAGAGCTGTGTATTAACCCTTGTCCCATATGCAGTTGACGTGCTAACAGGTGTATCGTATGTGACAGGTACAATAACCTCAGCTGTTAATTGTTCAATGACAGAACAAAATAGGGAAAGCGGAAAAGATGGTATAATAGTCCCAATATCAATAAATCTCCATATACTCACTTTGTGTACATAATGCAGTACCTCTCCAATAAGTGTAAAATGACCTCACCTGATCTTGATCACACAAAAGATTAACTATAACCGGAGGTTGCTGCAGTTTTTTCTTCCACACTGTCTGGAATCTATTCTGCTGAAATTAGTAGACTTTTACAAGAAAGTAAAATCCCCTTAGCTCACAAGGGTCTCCATATGCAGTCATAGGATACACGGAAGGTTGATGTAAGAAAGTCCCAAAGGTCTCTAAGTCTCTAAGCATCCCCGAGCACAAGCTGCACCTGCTGTTAGACTTTACTGCAGTGTCTCCCCGTCAATGTGTGATGACATCACCTAATTAGTCCAACAGAAGTTACGTGTTTTGTCACCATGGTAACTTCATCAGTTGATATTGGGACTATTATACACTCTGTTCTGCTTTCCCTATTTTTTTCTGTGATTGGACTATTAACAGCTGAGGTTATTGTACCTCTTGGCATAGTCTGCTATTTAGGATTTTTATTCTCTGAAGCAAACTAAGACACTGTGGCACCCCCACAATTACTATAATTTTATGTGAGATTCACACCTCTTGCTTTCACAAAATGATTGTGAGTATCACTTTTGTCTTAATAAGTGAGCATTGTCTTTTTATGGATTAAAGAACAATTTTTGTTATTTTTTTTCATGGAGTGTGCACTTTTCATTAAAAAAAAATCAATATATATTGTATATGTAACCCTCTTGTGTGATGCAAGCAACACTCTTACACTGCCCCTGTCAAGTTCCTCTCCAATGTGCCATGAACATGTGACATGATGGACATTGATTCAGCCAATTACCAAGACTGTGGAAGAGGAGACGCCTTTAAGAGGGGTTGGTAGGGCACATAGAGTTAGATCTGCATGAGCCTGGATGGCTTCAGGTTCGATAGAGTGTGACCCAGAGCCAGTCTGTGTCCCTCTAAGTGAGAGTGAACACTGACTGGAGCGAGAGCAGTACAGCATGTAGAGTGGCACAGCAGAACTCCGGGAAGCCGCACAGAGAAGCAATCGCCGTCGTAAGGGATGCTCAACAGTTGCAGTTACATTTTGTGAAATACAGGCCTGCTACACTTTGTTGCATTAAAGAGCTCCAACGGTTTTCTGGCACCATTGGTGGCCGTAACATCACTGACACCGACATACACTCGATCAGCGTTTATGTGTAATGTTATGTTAATGTGCTGGAATATGACTGGTAATCCATTGTTAAGGATTATGAGATTACCAAGTATCCATATCATCTCTATAAAATCTGTTAGATCACACCCGCATTGTAGTTGTTTTCCGTTGTCTGACCTGAAGCCACATGTGGCATATCATTTAGACATAAAGGACTCGGACCCCACCTCAGCACAGGTATCAGTCTTTGGCCTAGAAATAGAGGGGTTATATATACACACACACTCTACCGTCTTCAGTCCTTGTCGATCCACTGCTGTTTTCTGTAAAGAATGACCAGTGACAGATTAGATGTGAGCAAGCTTGTTTATCACAGTAACTTTTACTATGGACACCAAGTAGCAGAAAATAGACCATTACACATACTGTAATCTTATATCAGTTACAGTGAACCATTCACACCCTCTTCTAATAGAATTAGTCATTCTACTTGATTTATAAGGTGTGGGAGCTGCATAGTGCTGAGGCAACATTCCTTAACAATGAAAAAAGAGATGCTTCTTTATTTAATCCATTAATTGCTGGAAGGGTCTGCCACACAAGGGGCTATGTACTGTATAAATGGTTGCAATGAATGTTTGTAAATGGAGTATCAACGATACTGGAGTAAGCAGCTACAGGTGCACAGCCAGCTGGAACCACACGCAGGGAGGGTTCATGATGCAGAGGACAAGGAAAGTATAGCACTCCACTGGTCTTTGGACAAAAATATGAAAGTCTTTATTGGACAGGAAGATCGACGTTTCGGTCCTTACTGTGACCTTTATCAAGATAGGATGCATACCACACTTAGGGGCCTATTCACTAAACGGTGATAAGATCAGTGCATTGCCGATCGGCTTTGCATTGTTTTATCGCGCACTAAAACATGTTGGTAAAAATGGTATTCAGTAGACACACAAATAATCAGCCAGGATTATATAAAGCCCCCTAATATTGCACTCAAGGTGGGTGACAAAATAGGTACAAGGTCACACCGTAAAAGGCCACAAAATTACTTAATCCCAAAATAGGGTAACCGCCAAAGGTCACATACAAAAGAAAATAATAAATGCTTTAATCATATATTATAAAAAACGACGAAACACACTAAAAATGCACACAAGTGCATGGATAAAATCCCCAGATGTGTGGAGTCACGGAGCAAAAACATGAACAAGTGCTGTTCAAAAAACACCCAGCTATAAATATGCCAAAAGCTGTGTGCAGCTGCGCAAGGTCCCATACAATCATATACGGCTATAAATAGATAAGGGACGACGCAAGATAGGTATAGAAAATCCACACTGCGTTCACATATAAACTGATTCGCAGTCTCCTGCGTCTATTGTAGTAGCAGATGGAGCCCCGTAAATGATCTGGAGCTTGCCGTAATGCGTTCACTTACAACCTGGTTAGCAGTCTCCTGCGTCTTAGTGTAGCAGCAGCTGGAGCCCCGCAAGTGATCTGGAGCTTTTGCGTGTCTCCTTCCACAAGCCGCGTGTACGTCAGAGTAATGACGTCACGCGTTCCCCGACGTACATTTCGCGCGTCACAGCGCGCTTTCTCAAGGGGGAGGAGTGTTCTAACATCGTGCAGTCAGACCTTATATGCCTCCCTGGAGGGGAGGGGCGGATGACGTATGTCAGTGGACCATTAAAGAGACATACTAGGGAACAAGTAAACCCTAACAGAAACATTTAATGAATCAACAGGGGGAGGGGGGGGTCAACTTTGACTGAATTTATGATTCAGGCGAAAGACCTCACAAAACGCTTTCTTGATAGAGGATATTCCAAAACCACCGTTAAGAAAGCGTTTTACAGATCACTTAATACACCTAGACCAGGTCTCTTGACTGACAATTTAGGAGTCAATGACGATAAGACCCAGACAAAACGCTATATTGGCACCTTTTGTAACCAATGGCAGTCCATTCGCCAGGTTCTGAACAAACATTGGCATATTTTACTTCAAGATAAGGATCTGGCGGAGGCGCATGCGCGAGGCCAGAGTAGATGGAAGCTTAGGTTTCTAGCTCTGCTCGCATCGGCATAATAATCATTAAAAAGCGGCACTTCAAGCGACGCCTCACAAAGCAGCTAAGCAAGATCGCCCACGGGAACACCCAGTGATGCCGACACGAGTGAAATCCAAACAAAAGGACCCCTCAGTCACCACGTATTTCAATAAAAAAAAAACAGCAGCGGGAGACGGCCATGGTCCCCTTACAACAGGGATGGCGACAGAGGCTGAGGTAGCCGGACCGGCAGTGAGAGCGGATGACAACGAACCGGTCACTAGAAAAGACCTCAGGGAGTTCTGCACGGAGAGGAAACAGTTCTTCAACAGAGAACTGTGGAATCTGCGGAGGGACCTAGATGGGCTGGGGGAGAGAACCGGGTCCCTAGAGACCAAGATGGATGCCAACACGAGGGCCCTCCAGCAGACTAACAAGGCGGTAGCCCAGCTGCAGGAAAAGATCCGGGACCTCACAGACAAGCAAGAAGATAATGAAAACCGGGACAGACAAAATAATGTCCGCATACGTGCGGTGCCAGAGACGGTGACCGATCCGGAGGAATTTGTTCAGCATTGGCTGGAACATCTACTGCCAGATAAATCCACCCAGGACTTACACCTTGACAGGTGCCATAGGGCCCTTCGCTCGAGGCCACAGGCAGGAACCCCCCCACGGGACATAAAAGTCCGTTTTCATTTTTACAAAATAAAGGACTCGTCTGTTGGGTGGCCAGGGAAGCAAGAACCATAGAGTTTGAAGGCGTCAAGCTCCAGATCTTCCAGGATCTATCCCCGGCCACCCTTCTAAGATGACGCAGCCTGGGACCGGTGACTAAAATCCTGCAGGACAAGAGAGTCAAATATAGATGGCTATTTCCATTCGCCCTCCTTGTAGTGAGGAACGGGGTAGCAAATACACTGCGGAGGATCGAAGATGGAGACAGCTTCCTCAAGAAGCTGGGACTGCACCAGAATCCCCCCAGCCCTGGCTCCTCTCAACCCCCTTACCTGGAATCAGAAGCTGATCCGGTCCCGTCAACGTCCTGGAGCAGAGTGGAAGCCGGGTTGGAGGAAGCCACGTGAGATCACGCATCCTCCGCAGCTCAGCCGGATCGGTTGGGCGCTTAAAGGGACCCGAACCTCGTTTTCCCCCCTCGTGTTAAAATGGCAGGCCATAGGTGTTCCTGTTATGTCCCCCCCTGGTGGTCTTCTTCGTGAACTGCAGCAACACGACGCCGGACCCCATCTTCTGCGACGTGCAGGGAGGCTGCGAGTGGGAAAGCAGGCTAAAGGCGCGAAGAAAATGAAGGCAGAGCTACAGACCTGCACACATCTCGACGTCATAAATGAGACTCCCCGGCGCTCGGGCACTTCCGCCCCCTAGGGGACTTCCGGATCAGAGGGCATGGGCGGCAGAGCAATCGACAACCGGAGCCAAACCACAGCCTCGGGACTGAGGGAGCAGTGATCGGGAACCTTGGGGGAGGGGGGGTGGTGGAAAATCTGGAGACATTGCCGATGCGATAGGGAGCAGCGGAGGAGGGCTAGTTTCCCCGCCTGCCCTGAGCAGGCTCCGGCTAGGGAGGAGGTCAATCCCGGCGGTCCAGCAGGTGTGTCTGTGGAGTGGGGGGTCCCCCGTGGGTGCCCCCCTTCCCCCCCCCTCCCCGCCCCTCTCCCCCCCCCCCCACAGGCTCAGCTTTATAGGGCACACCCGCACACCACCAGCCCCAGCTCAGACAGATTATGGCAGCGTATATAAATATTTTTGACAGTCATAGCCTGTTTACGCCTATAATAAGCAGGGGGAGACGAGCAACATGCCCTAGGCAGGGGTTTTGGCAGTCCACGGGGAGAGAGGAGTTTCATCTTAGAGGTGTTGGTAAAATAGCCAGACTGACGCAGTAGGGTTCTGAAGGGGTGATGGGTTTCGGGGACACCACGGGCTTGTGGGGATTGGGTCCAAGTTGGGTTCATGTTTGACGCATGTTTCTTTGTTTAATCAAAATGATTGAAGTTACCATAGAAAGTTAATGATGAATGTATTTTTCTACTCTAGGGTCACGAGAGGGCTACGACGTTCGGCTGGCGGCGTATTGGGGTGCTTGGGGACACCCTCGTGGAGGTCCCACAACAATGGACCGCTCCTTGGCCGAGACATGGGCCCCCACTCCGCATGATAGCCATAGACGGGGCGAGCGAGGGTACGTAAGCCCCCAACGCAGACACTAACAAGATGCACTGGTGATGGGAGTGGGGGGACGTCGGTTGGAGGAGGCCCCCGAGCGCCGGGATGCGTCGTGGAGCCGAAGCTGAATTAAACTAAGTTTGTAGTTACAAACAGTTTCATTAAGTAGCAATAAAGACTGATATGTTGTGCCTCAACACATTTACAAAGATCATTGCCGGTGCGAGACACCTTTGGTCTTCGCCAGCGCCTCAAGGGGTATCTCATGGAGGTAGTCCATGAGAGCCAATTAGCCCTACAGAGGACAGGCCCACAAAGGCTGGAACACCCGGTATGTGGGTGCCAGTTGGCTGTCCGACAAACAGGGCACGAGAGCCGACTCTGGATCAGCCCAGACAAGGCTCTTCCCTTTTTCTTTTTGTTTACCCTGTTTTGCCCCCTCCCCCCCTCATCCCCCCCTCTTCCTCCCTGGGGGCTGCGGGCCTCTCGTCAGGGTAGGGTAAGTTCAACCCTGATGCACATCTCTACCACAGACCACACACACAATAATAGGTGGCCCAGATTTTGACCACCTCAGAATAATGCCAGTACTAGGCAGATCCCAGACACCGATCCTACTGTATGGTGCTGAATTTTATATCTATTAACATTAAGGGATTCAATAACCCTACGAAAAGAAAAGTAGCATTCACAGATCTTAAGACAAAACAGGTCGACATCCTCCTAATACAGGAAACCCATTTTAGCCGTAATAGTGCACCCAAATTCCTAGATAGACAATTCACTCAATTCTATTTGGCGTCCGCTGCAGAAAAAAAAAAAGGGGTCGGCGTTCTCTTCCACAACAGGGTACCATTCACTTTAGAAACAATCAGGAGAGATAGCGAAGGCAGATACTTGATAGTGGTGGGTTCGGTACAAGATCAGTCACTAACGATAGCCTCGATGTATGCCCCTGGGGAACAAAGCCATGAATTCCTTAAGGACTTTTTTCAAAAACTAAATCAGGTAGCCAAAGGACACATAATATTAGCAGGAGACTTCAACCTTACCATGAACCCGAAGCTAGACAGATCAGGTATCGCTAGAAACTGTCGTAAGAAAGTGATTGACAACCTAAAAGCAGGTCTTAAGAAAGCCCAGTTAGTGGACATTTGGAAGGAACTACACCCCACGGAAAAAAACTACTTTTTACTCCCACCCCCACGACGCTTACAGCAGAATCGACTACTTCTTCATATCTAGTAGACTGGTTCCCTTGGTCGCCCAGGCGACGATCCATGATATTTCATGGTCGGACCACGCGCCTATAGAGCTGAGGTGCAACCAAATTCGTCCTGATAGACCCGATGCAAACTGGAAGCTAAATGAGTCACTCCTTAAGATCCCAGACATACTGCTGCGGCCGAGTTTATTCGAACATTTGCCCGTTCTCGGCCGCAGCAGTAACCTGGCGCGTGCCGGAGGGTGCCGGGCGCGCGCCGAAGCAGCGGAAGAGCGCCCTCCGATCGGGGCGCTCTCCCTCCCACTGCCGGGTCCGCCGGGTCCCCCGGAACCCCCTGCCGCCGTCCCCCACATCGCGGGACACCAGGGCTCCCTCGGAGAGCCCTGAACGCGCGTTCAGGGGGCGCAGGCACCCGATGACGCGTGACCGCGCATCGGTGATGCGCGGCACGCTGATGGAGTGCGGCTAGCACGCCGGGGCATCCCCCGGCTTGCGGTGCTAGCCGTGCTCGAATTAAACGTGTCGGTAGTGTATGTGGCTCAGTCGGAAAGGAGATCGATCAATTCTATGTGACTAATTATGGTTCGTGAGCTCAGACCTCACCCTCTGGGAGGCCCATAAGGCAACCATAAGGGGCACGCTAATTGGCATGGCAGCCCGTAGAAAGAGAGAGCGCAATAAAAAGATAGCAGCCCTCCAAGCCAAATTAAACTCTCTTACATCAAGGCACAAACTGAAACAAGATCCGAGGGCCCTATTAGAGTTAAAGAACACCAAAATTGAACTAAATTTACTATTGGTCTCCCAGGCTGATAAATCTCTGAGTTGGTCACGGAAGAAATTCTACGAAAAGGCGAACAGGCCGGAAACCATGCTAGCGCGCAAACTAAACACTAGACAGCCCAATTACAACATACAGGCGGTGCGTCTGAAAGACGGCTCTTCCACATCCAACTCAAAAAGCATAGTTGAGGAATTCAAATCATTTTACGAAAATTTATATAATGGGGAGAAAGTGGCACATAATCCCAAAACGACAAGGGCCATGGAAGATTTTCTAGCAAGGTCCAACCTAACAGGGCTGAGCGCGCAGGACAGGGAGGGGTTGGAGGCTGACTTCACATTGGAAGAACTTACCCAGGTCATCACAGACCTCAAACCCTCAAAGGCCCCGGGGCCGGATGGGTTTTTGGGGCAGTATTATAAGGCGTTCACAAAGAACTTAGCCCCGTGGCTGCTCCGAATGTATAATGCTGTTTTGGCAGGAGCCCCGTTCCCGAAGCAGATGCTCCAGGCGTCAATATCAGTAATTTATAAACCAGGGAAATATCCGCAGGATTGCAAAAGTTATAGACCAATCTCCCTAATCAACACGGATGTTAAAATCTACGCCAAACTACTGGCCAATAGATTAAGTCATATCCTGCCCAGACTCATTCATCCAGATCAAGTCGGTTTTATAATGGGTAGACCAGCTGCGGACAACACCCGACGAATCATTGATCTGCTAGAAATAGCCACTAATCAGAAATTAAACGTTGTGATGTTGAGTCTGGATGCAGAAAAAGCGTTCGACAGGATTGACTGGCCCTATTTAAAACAGACGCTCGGGGCATTCGGCTTTGGGGAAAGGGTGAGTGGGGCGATAATGTCGCTATACTCGGGCCCCGCTGCCAAGGTCATACATCAGGGTTTCCCCTCTAATCTATTTCAAATTAAAAGTGGCACACGAGAGGGGTGTCCATTATCCCCCTTATTATTCACCCTATGTATGGAGCCTCTGGCGGCGCAGATCCGTAACAACCTGGATATATCAGGGATTACGGCACACTCACAATCCCATAAGGTTGCCCTGTATGCAGACGATATACTGATGCTGATCTCCAAGCCTCTAACCTCCCTGCCGAACCTATTTGACATGTTGGATAAATTCAATAGAATATCAGGATTCAAAATAAATCAAACCAAATCCGAGGCTTTGAATATTAGCCTCCCAAAAGAAACTGAAAAACTACTGAGTCTGAACTTTAATTTTAATTGGCCACCGAAACACATTAGATATTTAGGAGTCCACATCACCAAAGATTACAAGGGCATCTATGATGCTAATTACCCCAAGCTAATTAAGACACTGAAAGCAGACTTAACAAAATGGATGCCCTATAAGATCTCCTGGATAGGTAGGATACATAGCGTAAAGATGAATCTCCTCCCCCGTATCCTATACCTGTTTCAGACTCTACCGGTGCCACTTAGACTGAAGGACATACTCTCACTTCAGTCTAATATCTCCGAGTTTATTTGGGGAGGGAAAAAACCGAGAGTAAATAAGACAATTATGAAAAAAACCACACGGACAGGAGGCCTAGCGGTACCTTGCCTGGTCTCCTATTATAAGGCGGCGCAATTGTGTCAACTCACACAATGGCAGACCAACCCTGCACTGAAAAGGTGGGTCGATCTAGAAAAGAGGGTTTGTGCCCCGTTAGAGATAGATAATTTACTATGGTTACCCAAAACAGCTGTTAAATGGGCTGAACGGCCGCTCTCTTCAGTGGCCAATTCATTGTCGGTTTGGGAGACCGCGAAACATAAACATGCCTTGACCTCAAGATGCTCCATGATGTCCCCTTTGTGGGGCAACCCTGACTTTGCACCGGGACTAGCAGCAAATGCCGCAGGGCATTGGAAAAAATATGGATATCTTAGGCTAAGAGATCTGGAGTGTATACCGAACAGGGTTAAATCATTCGAACAAATCCGATCTGAAAAAAATGTCCCACATTCCGAATTCTTCTGTTACCTCCAGGTCAGAGCGTTCTTCACCAAAGACTCTCCTTTCCCGCCCCTAACCACATTTGAAAAGCTCTGTCTGACGAAAACAGACACACGGGGACTTACATCGCAGATTTATAGAGAAGTGGTTGGTTCTGGGAGCTCACAGCAACGACAAAAACTGGCGTACCAAGTTAGATGGGAAACGGATTTAGGGGAGGAACTGGAGGACGACTGGACGGCTATCTTAGAGGCTACGGCTAAGAGCTCCATATGCACTACTTTGAAGGAGAATGCATATAAAGTACTGATGAGGTGGTACCTCACCCCACTAAAATTATCAAGGTTTGTCACAGGATTTTCCCCGCTGTGCCCCAAACAGTGTCGAGAATCGGCGGACCTGTTGCACATGCTGTGGTCTTGCCCTCAGATCTCACACCTGTGGGAAGAAATTAGACATTGGATCCAGAGGATTTTTGACCTCACAATCCCCCCTGATCCATGGCTGTTCCTATTGAACAGATCATGGAAGGGCCTATCAAAATCAGGCAATAAACTAGTTGCACATTTTGCAACAGCAACGAGGTGCGAGATCGCAGCTATGTGGAAACAACCAGAGATCCCAACTATCCCCAAGATTCGGAATCGATTATGGTACATATGCCAGATGGAAAAATTGATGAATCTGGTCAATGACACTGGTAACAAATATCTAAAAGTCTGGACGCCTTGGCTGGAACAGACAGACATCCCGGGGGTTGAGGTAGCCACAATTTGGCAATGATAATCCCAAGTGCATTCTCGTTCAAAGAGAGCGGACCGGACTGCGAGACCTAGACGAGGGTACACCTTGCGAACATTGTGGGTGGCCCAAGAGGTTTGCAAATAAATTGTGCACAGCAAATTAGTCAGCCACTTATAGGACAAAAATCAGAGTAGAGTGCCCGCGCCCCCTCCCCCTCCCCTTCCCTTCCTCCCCCCCCCCCCCCATCCTCCCCTCCTGACTTTTAATTTTTTGTTCCCCCAGGTTTAAATTGCCTAAAAATCCCGGCTGGTATCAGGGACATTATGTTTATATGTGAGCACTAGATGCACCAGTGGGAGAGTCTAAATGACTGTAATACTGTGGATGTTCAGGTTATATGTATTGCGATGCTATTTATACTGAAAATTTGCAATAAACTTGAAGTTATAAAAAAAAAAAGATAAGGATCTGGCGAACATATTGCAACCCACACCCAATATGGTTAGTCGCAGAGCGCGTAATCTACGCGATTTCCTAGTTAAGAGCCACTTTCAGAACAAACCTTCACGAACATGGCTGGGCAACAACCCAAATGGGACATATACATGTGGACGTTGCAAGGCCTGCCCTTCGGTTACAGTTACAAAAACCTTCGCCGACTCGGCATCACTTCATACCTTCACCATCAGGGACTTTATAAACTGTCTCACCACAGGGGTGATTTACTTGATCCAATGCGCCTGTGGTATACAGTATGTTGGCGAAACACATAGAGCCTTTAAAGTGCGCATTTTGGAACACCTTGGGTAGGTCAGAAATAAACTGGACACACCAGTGGCGAGACATATAAATGATACACATCAGGGCGATTCCTCCAACCTCAGATTCATTGGCATAGCTCATGTACCTGGGGCCCACGTAAGGGCGACTAGGATAGGAAACTGCGCCAACGAGAATGTCGCTGGATATACCTTTTGAACACACTGGCACCAGCGGGTCTGAATGAGGGTTTTCCTTTCTCCTCATTCCTTTGATCGGGCTAGAGGGATCCAGGTATATAGGATTTATTAATACCAGCTTAGTAGGAGCCGTTTTGACTTTTTAGGCGGCTTCGTCAGCATAGCACAGTCCTACACCATCTATCTATCCTTTTTGAGGCATTTTTGCTACCTGATGTGTGTCATTTTCTGTCTACCTGCATCATTATATAATTCTTACAGTGCATAATGATTTATTACATATGGGCCAGTTATGGTACTTTATTCACCATATGGTGGTTTAGCTCATGTTCTGCTATCATATGTTTCCCCCCCCCCTCCCCCGGTTGATTCATTAAATGTTTCTGTTAGGGTTTACTTGTTCCCTAGTATGTCTCTTTAATGGTCCACTGACATACGTCATCCGCCCCTCCCCTCCAGGGAGGCATATAAGGTCTGACTGCACGATGTTAGAACACTCCTCCCCCTTGAGAAAGCGCGCTGTGACGCGCGAAATGTACGTCGGGGAACGCGTGATGTCATTACGCTGACGTACACGCGGCTTGTGGAAGGAGACACGCAAAAGCTCCAGATCACTTGCGGGGCTCCAGCTGCTGCTACACTAAGACACAGGAGACTGCTAACCAGGTTGTATGTGAACGCATTACGGCAAGCTCCAGATCATTTACGGGGCTCCACCTGCTGCTACAATAGACGCAGGAGACTGCGAATCAGTTTATATGTGAACGCAGTGTGGGTTTTTCTATACCTATTTAGCGTAGTCCCTTATCTATTTAGAGCCGTATATGATTGTATGGGACCTTGCGCAGCTGCACACAGCTTCTGGCATATTTATAGCTGGGTGTTTTTTGAACAGTACTTGTTCATGTTTTTGCTCCGTGACTCCACACATCTGGGGATGTTATCCATGCACTTGTGTGCATTTTTAGTGTGTTTCGTCGTTTTTTATAATATATGATTAAAGCATTTATTATTTTCTTTTGTATGTGACCTTTGGCGGTTACCCTATTTTGGGATTAAGTAATTTTGTGGCCTTTTACGGTGTGACATTGTATCTATTTTGTCACCCACCTTGAGTGCAATATTAGGGGGCTTTATATAATCCTGGCTGATTATTTGTGTGTCTACTATTTTGTTCTCTGCCTTGCACCAGGTTGATTATTCTCGGGCTTTATGTATGTGTGTCTGGGGTAGCGACGTGGTCCTTGTATATAAAAATGGTATTCACTAATAAAAAAATCCAAGTTTTTTAAAGTTTGATTAAAAAAATGCAAAATTTCAAAATGAACTCGATTTTGTAATGCTAAAAACAGCTTACACATTGTTTCCCAGGTCAACAAAAAATAACTGCGAATATCACATCGTTTTCATAGGATTTAACAGGAATGTTGGTACAGTATATCCTCAATACATCCCAAAACATTACACCAGCGGGAACAATGAAGCCTGCTACAGCTGTAGAAAAGAGTTAAAGAGAATAACAAAATTAAATCAAAAATCTAATAAATATATATATACGTAGCCATGGCTGGGTGTGGCTACTATTCTGCCCTGTCTTGACATATCAGTCCTGGTAACAGCATGCAGTGTTGGGATCAATCATGGGTATTCCCCACTCAAGGCAGTACCTGTGAGTGACAGGGGAGGAGGTGGGATCACCAAATGTGTTCTACCAAATCCTGGTTTCAGACCTGGTACCCTCCCACTACTGTACTCAAGGGGGTTGCATCTCTAAATTGTTAGTTGGTCTCTGCCCTTGAGAGAGACAAGGTATCACACTCAGGCTGCTGTGAACTGGCAGGCACAGGTTCCCTTTTCTTTGGGGGAGTGGGTGATTACCTATACCTCTGGTCCTGCTAGAGGATCAGGGAAGAGCTAGGACTGCTGCGGGGGCCCTTGACCCGTAGTGTAGGTCCAGGGACCATCTGAAGTTTGAGAGACCAGAAGCTGTGATTGCATTGGGCAGAATTGCCTCAAGACTGTGCTGTACAGAAAAATAAACCAGTTCCTGTTATTATACCTCCTGCCTGATGCATAATCTTTCCGGGGGGAGAGGAGTCTGTTCTACTGTGTGAAATTACGTTCATCCATCTGGAGCCTACAGCAGATGGAGGTTACCGGTTACCATGGAGTAAATGTCGGGTATATACCCCAGAAGTCTGTTCTGCAGTCACCACAAACATTGGCGGACACCTCAGCCTCTTGTGAGCCAACAGGTAGCATTCACCATACACCAGGTAACAGGGGAATCTCCCATCGGGTAGTGGAAACACCGTTACATATAGCTACAAGTAACAACGTCTATTTTGGTGGAAGAACTCACTGGAGTTCCACTACTTTTTTTTTTAAAGATCAAAAGAAATTATTGGAACAATGGAGTGAAATTATAGGAACAAGGACCAGGGTAATGCAGTTGATCTACTTTGATTTTGCAAAGGCTTTTGATACGGTGCCACTTGGGGTTAATATAGAAAATAAAGGAAATTTGTCTGAGCAAAAATATTTGCACCTGGTTTTAAAACTCTTTGAATAGACAGACAGTTGTCATAAATGGAACCTTTTCGGGTAGGGCTAAAGTTGTAAGTGGAGTATCTCAATGTTCACTGCTATTAAACGTGTTTATTAATGACATTGAGGTTGGTGTAGAGAGCAAAATCTCCATCTTTATTGATGACACTAAATTGTGTAAGGTAGTAGAATCAGGATGGAATTTCTCTACAGAAGGACTGGATAAACGAAAAACTTGGGCAGGTAAATGGCAGTTGAGGTTTAATACAGATACACTGGCGGCACACTTTATTAGAGTGCGGCCAGTTCCGCAAGCCGGGAGATTTCCCGGCTTGCTAGTGGCATCCCCTCGGCGTGCCGCGCGTCACCGATGCGCGGTCACGCGTCATCGGGTGCCTGCATCCCCTGCACGCGCGTCCAGGGCTCCCCGAGGGAGCCCTGGTGTCCCGCGATGTGGGGGACGGCGGCAGGGGGTTCCGGGGGACCCGGCGGACCCGGAGAGGAGAGGGGGAAGCCCCGATCGGCGGGCCTCTCCTCCGAGGCTTCGGCGCGCGCCCGGGACATCCCGGCGCGCGCCAGGTTACTGTCGCGGCCGAGACCGGGCAAATGCTCGAATAAACTCGGCCGCGACAGTACATGAAAGGTTATGCATTTAGGAAGCAAGAATAAACGAAATGAGATAAAATGAGATCAATCCTTGATGGAGAAGGATTTAGCTGTGCTTGCAGGAAGCATGCTTGACAATAGTGCTCTATGACAGCCAGTAGCTGCAAAAGCAAATAAGATTACCTTGCATAAAACGAGTTAGGCTAAGGCCCCGCTCCCTCAGTCAGCGCGCCCACACTGCATGCAGGCAGCGCGCTGAGAGGCAATTGACCGCTACCTGCGGTTTATAGGGAGCGGGAGCGGGGGGGCGTGGTTTGAACGGGGGCGCGTGGTTTGAACGGAGGGCTCTCGTGCTGTCGTACCCCCCCCCCCCCCCGTCGGTCCCTCTCTCACTCCCGGAGCCTCTCGCACTCTGAAGCCACGCACAGAGCGAAGGACACACACAGGCACTCACACACTCACACACAGGCACTCATACACACACAGGCAAATACACACGGGGGAGGTGAATCGGAACAGGGGGGGA
Organism: Ascaphus truei; assembly: GCF_040206685.1. NCBI lineage: Eukaryota > Metazoa > Chordata > Amphibia > Anura > Ascaphidae > Ascaphus > Ascaphus truei. The sequence continues at coordinate 100,746,749 of NC_134485.1, read as the reverse complement.
TCGGAGCAGGGGGGAATCGGAAGGGGGATCGAAGCAGAATTGGGAAATCGGAACGGGGGGGATCGGAGCAGAGGGTGGAATCGGATTGGCTGCTGGGATCCAATCCGTGATTGGTTCCCTTGCGTGTCACGTGACGCGACACTCGCAAAAACCATAAGCTCCTTGTAGCTCCGGCTGGCTGACATGTCACAGCACACAGTCAGCCACGCCGGAAGGAGCCAGCAGGGACATCCAGAACGGAGGCAAGCAGCTGGTGGCCCGCAGCCGCGCACGCCGCCGGCCGCAGCGGGACCAAAGCCTTATGGATGGTTGGGAAGAAAGCAGACTATTGCCACCGTATAATTCTTTAGTAAGACCAAACTTTAAAATGAAGTACAGTTTTGGGCACCAATCCATTAAAAAAATAAAATAAAAAAAAGGCTTTATGGAACTAGAAGTACAGAGAAGAGCCACTAAATTAGAGGGGATTAAAAGGGATGGAAGGTCTAATTTATGAGGAAAGCTACAGTAGCTAAATTAGATTGGTTTATATTAGAAAAGAGGCATCAAATAACCATTTTATAAATATATTTAGGATCGATATAAAAAGACTTTCAAAAGAACTATTCATCCCAAGGGCAGTACAAACATGAGGTCATTCATCTCTTAAGGTTGGAGGATATCCCCAGCAACAAAGTAAAAGGTTATTTACAGTTATAATGTAACATTCATTACCCATGAAGACTGTGAGGGCAGATACAATAGATATATTTAAGAAAAGGTTAGACATCTTTTTGGAAAGTAAACATAGGAAGGGAGTTTGCATATAGAGAGAACTGAAACCTCAATAACCAAAAGACAGAAGAAAAAAATCACAACAGCTTGGTATAGAAACTATGTGCATGGAGTCAGGGGTATCTCCTAATACCTAATGGCAGATAGCCTCCAAAATTGTCTACAGGAACTTTCGATGTTTTCACACTAGGTCGCAGCAAAGAGCAGTGTAAAATGAATAGCAGTAGTACCCACTATGACATATGTGCCCTTTCGAGACTCTGACTTCCCAGAGTATATTTGTTTCTTTCAGAGAGATTGTCCAGATACCTATGACTTGCATAATGATATAGGGCTCTGTGTCTCTGTCTCCACTGAGACTTCTCTGAGGTTGCCTAATCGGACCTATGCTGCTTCACTTTTAGGGTTACAAAATCCTACTGTAAGTAGATATTTATTGCCCCATTATTGCCACCTTACCATTACTGTATGTCAATTGGTGATGATCTGATGTCGCACTCTGTCAGACTGCTATATTTTTATTACAGGTTCCAGATGTAGTAAACATTATTGAACTCGTTATCGCACGAGCTGGCACAAGTTAACACATTATCGTGTGATTTCCAATTTAATTCAATCGAGCTTTAGGTTACAAAATGTCATGATTTGGATTTAGTACTCTACAGCAGCACCATAACAGGTGCAATAACGCTAGCTACATCTGTATACACTGGGTACCATATAATGGGACTGTTATAGTACTACCTTTTTACATTATGTTGCTTGTTTACCCTACACTTTGTGCATGTTGAATGTGAGTAACACCCTGTATTAGGCTATCATTCTGCTTTATCTCTAACAGGTAGGATGTGCTATGTCATTTATCTAGTAAATACATTTTTGACATGTAGCTTGGGTCTACTGAAACAGCTTAATGTGATAGTTTGTTACCATTGTGTCCGCTCCTGCAGTTGTTCACTCTTATGAGCATGAGATGTTCCAGTCAAGAGCTCATTCATCACACAATTACTCACTCAGCTCCCGGTCAGCATTATTTTCATTGTTAGTTTTTATATACTTTATTATAGAATCCCTTAGTTGACTTACAGTTTAGACTATAATAAATGGGCATATATGTAATACTTGAGCTCTATTATTTGCTTACATGTTGGTTGCCTAGCAAAAACACCAGTCCCACCACCATGCCCCATTGTGACGGTCTTGCCTCTTCTCTTCCAGTTTGAATCTATCAGCATCCTTTATGCTGCAATGCATCCCTGATGAAGGTTCCTTAGTGATATATATATATATATATATATATATATATATATATATATATATATATATATATACAGTGTTCGACAAATCCATTAAAATACAGGCCTGTGGCGACTGGATTTGACCCCATGACGACCTCCTCATGGCCGACACCAAGCAGGGCGGGATTGGGGGCGGGACATGGTGGCGAGTAGATTTTTTGGTTCGGCGAGTAGATGTTTGGGTGATTTGTCAACCACTGTGTGTGTGTATATATATATATATATATATATATATATATATATACACATATATATATATACTGTAAGGATCCCTGGAGATCCAATATACCAGCACAGCACAAGAGGTAATCACAAAAAGTGGTTTATTGGGTCCAAAATGAACACATATAGTATGACAAGGGGACATTCTTCAGGGTCTCTGGGGACCCTTACAGACTAACTATTTACCCTTTATCATGTACCACACCTGCCTCTGCTGAGACTTTTTTCTCAGTGTTTGCTGCCATTATATATATATATATATATATATATATATATATATATATATATATATATATATATATATAAACAAAAAACAAACAGAAGCGCAAGCTCCATAGCATGTAACTGTTTAAACAAAAGAGTACATTTATTAAAAAACTGCAGCCCAAAGGAAATGCACTTAAAGGATTAAAAAAAGCAACCATATGTGGGAGAGAAATCTCTGTGTGTTGTCATCTGCGGGGGTGAGAGGGTCCCAGGTAGACAAGGTATATCTGCACAGCTTGTAGCCACCACCAACTCCTGTCACAAGTTGGCGCCAGGAGACTGAGTCAATCAGTGCCTCCACGTCCTCTGCTCCTGCATAGGATAGTTGCCAGCGCTTGAAAATGCAGCTAGTAAGATCGCAGGGATGCCCAGGACTCAGTGTAGACATACCCAGAGCGCGATGATGTCACCAACCCTATGCGTAACGTCACACAAAGGCAACTTCGTCCCCAAGCGCTGGCAACTACCTTATGCAGGAGCAGAGGATGTGGAGTCACTGATTGACTCAGTCTCCTGGCGCCAACTTGTGACAGGAGTTGGTGGTGGCTACAAGCTGTGCAGATATACCTTGCCTACCTGGGACCCCTCACCCCCGCAGATGACTACACACAAAGATTTCTCTCCCACGTATGGTTGCTTTTTTTAATCCTGTAAGTGCATTTCCTTTGGGCTGCAGTTTTTTAATAAATGTACTTTTTTGTTTAAACAGTTACAGGCTATGGAGCTTGCGCTTCTGTTTGTTTTTTGTTCTTAGATTCGTAGTGGTTGGCTATACCACTTTTATCTGAAGCTGCAAAGACGCTCCCTGAATCATCAATTGGGACCTTTATCTCTCTGGATTTTTCAAGTGGAACATTTATTTTGGACTTTGTTTTTTTCGCTATCACTTTATGGTTTGAAGTTACAGTATATGTAGTTAAAAGTGTGTTGATTTTTATTAGGATTTTTATTGATTCATATAATTTATTATCATTATTCTATATATATATTGTCACTATTATCCACCTGAGCGCTACTTAATTTTGTGTTGGTCTTTGATATATATATATATATATATATATATATATATATATATATATATATATATGCTGTGGAGGGATTTTGTCACTTTTTTTACTCACCATAACTTAACTCAGTATTATGGTTGGCCCATCCTTTTTGAAGCAAATAGTGGCACTGTGTGCTCATTTGCATGTCATTTCCCAGAATCCCTTGCTGCAGTGGAAGTGCTGTGTGATAATGGGGAAAGGCGGGGTTGCAGACCTGCCTAAGACATGCAGATGAGCATACAGTTGTATTTACATTTGCATATATATATATATATATATATATATATATATATATATATATATATATATATATATATATATATATATATATATATATATATATATGTAGCCATGCATAATAATGACTGCATACATCTTCCCTGTTGGCAGTAAGTCCTGGTAAGTACAGGCCTGCCAACAGTAGTTATGGAGGTTTTCCCTCACACCCTGGTGCGGTGCCCTGTGTAAGGAAGGGAGTGGCTGTATGCTCTGAGTCCCTGGATAGTGACATCAGAGATGCGCCTGCCCCCTGAGGTATAAAGGGCACAGCACTGTCAGTTAGTGTAGTTGGAAGGAGGTGTTAGCCAGCAGTTGTGTGAAGCAGCTGGTAAAATGTATGCTACGGCATAAGGGATTGGAGGAATACTTTTGTGACCCTAGTGCTGTAACTAGCGGTAGCAGAGTGACCAATCAAGTCTGTCTAAGCCACACTGTGTCCAGGGACCTGGCGCAGTGGTGATCTCCCTAGGAGAAAGGGAATCCCACTTCAATACGGGAGGGCGTACCTGGCAAAGGGACAGCACGGAGAGATGTGCGGCTAGAGCCGGCAGCTGCATGGGGCAGTCTGCTACATCCCAACCTACAATAAAGATGCCATGTTCAAAGAAAACCCCACTGTGTGAGTGTGAGATTACTCTGCAGTGGCAGTAACCACCGAGAAGGAGTTCCTCACCAGGACCATCTCCCTGCGGAAGCACAGATCCTGATGAGGTGGAGGCGCTGCACGTGAAGTAAGTTGGACTCGTAACCACTACCTCAGCTACCTGTCCTGATGATATCCTCTTATAACACCAAGCGGGAGACTCAGGAATCCTGTTACTAGCAGGTGCACCACCACACACGACCTTGTAATGGGGACCGGTTAGACCACACGGGCCAATGTGAGATTGGGTGGGTCAGACAAGGGGGGTCCAGCCGTTACATATATATATATATATATATATATATATACATATAATACACACACACACACACATGGCCCGGCGAATCGAGGCCCTGGCGGTATGCGACAGGCATGCGGCCTTCACAGACTGCAGTTCTGGCTTTAAATCATGCAGCAGAAAAGTAAGGGGAGGCTGCGTCTCGAACGAGTGCCAATATCCGACAAATGCCCCAAATATCCTGTGATCCATTTTGTGGCCCCAAATTTCCCCCCACCACTGATAAAATCGGTGAAAATGGCAGCCCTGAATTAGGTTGTGTTCATATGCTCAAAAAAAGTCACATGGTGCTGTGTGTACTGTAAATTGATAGAGAGCACAACTAGTCAGATGCTTTATCACATGAAAATAACTTGTCAGACAAAGGGAGGTCAATTTATCAGTGCTACATATCACTTCTAGGTATCTTTGCTCATATTTTATCTCCAGAACATGATGATTTATGATTCAGTAGTGTACAGCAGTTTCATATTATACTCAGTTTAATAATGTGCCCAGAAAATCAAATAGAGCAAGTAAATCTATTTTTTTTTAATGGATTGAGTATAAAATGCATTTTTTTTTTTTATATAAAGATAACTTGTTTAGCAACAGTTGAACATATCACTGCTGGCAATGCACTCTTGGTGCTTTTATATGCAAAGCCTTCTGCTAAAGATTGAGTTACTGTAGATGAAACAGATTAGGCAGCCAAATCTTCACCAAAGGGCGTGCGAGGAAGTGACTCACTATAGCATTTGCATGGGGCCAAAGTTCAATTTCAGCAATTCTGTAAGAAGAGGAATTGAATAGCAACCTGACAATTGGTATTATTTAAAGTAGTCTAGTATCTACTTTAGCTCCTGTAAATTATCACAGATTGCAAAAGGTTTTATTGTACCACACTGGAAATTATTCGGAGATGGTGTATATCCGTTAACGAACATCGCAAACACTAAACAAGTTCCACACTTCAGTACCTATTAAGAAAATCAGCGGTACCAGAGTTCCAAAGGGCAAGTGACGTAATTTAGGATCGCAGCAGAATAGCCCTTGATGAGGATCACTCCCGCTGACATCAGCAAGCCGCTGCTAAGCAGCACAACAAATACAATAAAGCAAAAAGAAAAAACCCCACCGAACCACGACAACACAGTGAATAAAATAACAAACCCACAATCCATTCACATAGTAATAATGCTAAAATGACAATACAAGTCAGAACAAAAATAAAACTAAAGGTTATTTCTATATCTCAAAAAAAATGTATGATGTTGCTAAAAGTATTAAATCCATATTCAGTAAGGGGATACAACACCAAATATCATAGGCGAAAATGAATACACAACTGTTACTACTTACATCAAACACCTGATATACAAACTGTTGGAGATGTGTACAGAGGTTGAAACAGGAGACTTATTTTAGGGAGGAAATAATATAGGCTTATTATTAGCCAATGTTTTTAACACAAAATACAGCTTATTGTATGTTCAGCATAAAGGAGCAACAAAATAAATTTACCTACTGTAGCTCCTACCTGGAGCGCTGACTATTACAGTGCTTAGTCCCTATCTATAGGTTGGAGGGCTAAGTCCCTTACCAACGATAACACTCAAAGTCAGTGGGAGGTAAGTTTACCTTCGGGGCCCCCACGTCTTCCTGGCTAGAGTAGGGTGTTTAAAGTCTATGTACAGTGTGGCCTCTCTACAGCACCATGATACTTCTTATGTTATAGACGATATGTGTGCCAGACAGCTATACTATTGTACTTGAAATAGTCAACAGCTGTCTGTTGCCCTTCAAAAAAGATGGGGACCTGGAAGAGATGGAGGCGCTGTACCAGAAGTGAGTAGTTCTCAGAATTACCTCACGAGCCAGTCCTGATGTATTTCCCTATACCATCAAGTGGGAGACTCAGGAGTCCTGTAAGCCAGCAGGTGCACCACACTACATTACATGTAACATGGGGCAGTTTCCTCACGTAAGGGGCCAATATGAGATTGGGGGAGGGAAACACCGTTACATATGTATAGTAATAAAAGCTGCAGCGCTACACAAGAACATGCTATTATTTGTATACCAACATAGGCAAAATCCTGCTTCTTGATCTCAGGAACCATCATGCAAAATGTGGTTACAATATCTTAAGAGGTGTCTAAATGTATAGCAAACAGACAAACAACTTTCCAAAATATATAGGAAACAATGTTTATAATATGAACAGAGCTGTCTATGTTGTTAGTCAGGAAAAAAATATGCAGAATAGGAATTGAACTGCTTATCTGAGTCATGAACTGCATTTCATTTATGCTTAAGGTGTAAATATAATTTTAAAATGAATTACTAAATAATAATTAAATTTTCTCTGGCACAGTGGTTACGTTGTTGTCATGAAGGGATAAACCTTATGCCATTCATCTGAGCCCTTAATGCTTGCCTTTGATGTGTGTTTTTTTTTTAAAGAGTTTATTGACCTCTAACTGACAAAGTAAGAGTAATATCTTTGTTGATGTGCACACTAGCTAGAGGCAATATGGAAACATCCACAGAAACTGTTCTCAGCTGGGTCTAAGAAGCAACATTTTACATTTCAAATGTTCTGATTGGTCTTATCTGCTCAATGCAGAACTGAGCGATGATGCGTTATGGATATCTTTAGAGGGATTTAGTTTTTGAAGCCAAGTTGTACTGTAGGTTAAGAAAACCAAGATCTACGACACTGAAAAAAATGACAAGAAGACTAGTGCTGTAGGTGCAGCTATGGGACACCTTGCTTGCTGTAGCCACAAAAATATATATTTTTTAAGCCCTTCATAGCTATTAAGCTATAAATTAATTAAACATAGGGATTCTGTTTTGGTGCTCATTTTAGTTTTTTTGTAAAACCAGTAGTTATCTTTTTTTAGTGTTCTCATTTTTTTTTAAATCAGTGTTTATCAGTGTTAACAATGAAAAACATTTTCACGTATGGCACACCTGTAAGAACGCGACAAGGGTTAATACTCCACTTGCAAGCGCTCCCACTTTTCACCTCCTCATAGGTCCCTCAAATGGACAATATCTCTCCTAAAAGACAAGGATTAATACACAGCCCTGTGAGCACGTGACCTGCATACGGGACAAGGATTAATACTCTGCTTACAAGCTTCCCACCCTTCACCTTCACAAAGGTCCCTCAGATGAGCAACATCTCCCTTATATCATCCCCATATACTACCTGTCAAAAAAAGCACACAAGTGGCATGTGAATTAGATATGCAACCAGGGTTAATACACAGGGTTACTTTAGTCAACTCACCTTTAACCTGCACAAGCTACCAACGATGAGTTAATATTAACCATTTACTCAATTGCAATCATATATACAGGCTTCCATCACCCGAGAAATGCAAATCAAAATAACATGTAAAATTTATATACTTGCCAGGGTACCAGGTCCCTGTTTACTATAGGAAAAAACGATGCACTTTAACACACAAAAATTCGTAGTAGCAAAATGTATCCGAGAGCATGCAACCATTCATTCGGAGCCAGAAAACATCACTTATTAAATGTTTTAATATATATAAAAATACAGTGCTTAGATTAAAGATAAAGGATTACAAGAACATACAATTAAAATAAATGCAGAACAGTTTTTCAAAATTAAAGGATATACCATAAAAGAAATCCCTATACAGTACATTACCATATGTCATATGTATTCTCCCAGAGAGGTCACTGGTGCATAATTTAGACTCGTGTTTGGTTCAAACATACCTCTGTTCAAATCTGATTTTCATAATCTTTGCTAAGATTTAAACACATTCTTTCTCCATGGAAACAACATAAACCCACCCCTGTCGTAAATCAGGTGTTAGATTGACAGTTGTACGGCAGAGTAAGAAAAAAACCTTTACAAACCGGTGTTTAAACTTTGCCTCAGTAGATACACACTCATAACTTTCCTTAACTAATACTTACACACACGTAAGTCACATGAATACATTCAGGGGCTCATGGCAGACGCAACAAGACTAAGCATGACCTTCGTACCCCTAAATATGAGCAACAAATGGATATCTGTCCCTTAGTACATCTTAAATATGCAGGGTGTGATGTCAGAACATGCCATTCTGTGACACCATTACAGATTTGCAACTCTTATTATGCAGATGAGATGACATCACATGATATTCTCATTTTTAATAAAGACACTCTTTGGCTTAATACATTCTTAACCATGCCCCCTGAACCCTGCAGAACCCTCCAGAGAATGCCTTTGAAGGTAGCTCTAAAGGGATCATGTTTATAAAGTCAGGAGAGCCATATTTTATTCCCATCTCTGTCCAAACAACTGCCCTTATCTAGAGGCTATCAGCTCCATACAACCCATCTGGCACTTTTTAGTGGACCATACAGGATAGTTCTCCACCATGAAAATCCTCCCGGGGAAAAGGAAGGCAAACAGCAGCACATCAATAGACAAAGAGAGGCTGATGGTGTAGATTAAAAATAGACTTTATTGAAACAACGTGCTGACAGGTCCTCTGACGCGTTTCAGCCCGTGGGGCCTTTGTCAAAGAGTGACCTGTCAGCGAATCAGACCTCCTTAAATAGTGAGTGTAAAACTGGTACACCTGTGGATATAACCCAATCATGTACCAGTTTTACACTCACTATTTAAGGAGGTCTGATTCGCTGACAGGTCACTCTTTGACAAAGGCCCCACGGGCTGAAACGCGTCAGAGGACTGCTGTGCTGCTGTTTGCCTTCCTTTTCCCCGGGAGGATTTTCCTGTTTACGTCTACCGCAAGCACGCCGAGTTGCTACTGGTCCTGTATCTTCAACCACGATCCTACGCTGTCTCTCGTCACTCTGAAGCGACGCCTCAGCCGCCGGTCATGTGACCGCCCTCTGCGACTGCACCGTAGCAGGAGGGTTGGCGGCAGGAAGATCTTCGTTCGTTCTCCACTGAAGCCACGGCTCTACACGCTGTTTTCACAAACAGTGTCTTCATCATCCATTAGAGGTGTGACAGATTGCAATGAGGTACAAGGATCATCAAGCTATTATACTACCCACTTCAACTAACCGTGAGTCTTTCTATCTCAATGTCACTTGAGCTCACTTGGAGCCAGCTGCTGGGAAAGACAATACATGATTTCTATATGCTATATTACATAGCTGTGTGGAGTGGATAAATGACATTATGCTTTGAATAACAACACCCGTATTTATTCTTCTGAGCACCTGAGGGGTTAAAACACCTTTGTTTAACCCGTGTATACATAGTTCTCCACCAGCCCCCATTAAGTTCTCTTTAAAAACAAGATCAAACCTGGAAAAAGTCCTGACCTGTTACAAACCTAACATATTGTATTTTTAAACCCAACTTGTTACACCATTAAGCCCAGAAGCCCCAGATGGATTAAAATACATAATATTTTATGTCATTATCATGACACGCATTATTTCAGTTTATGTATACTGTATTTCAGTTTCCATACTCTCCTCGTGTTAATAATAACTTTATTTCATATAGCACTTTTCGCCCAATGGGTCTCCAAGCACATATGATTTTTACAGACAGTCTGTGCCTAAATTAGCTTACAAGCTATGTTTTTGGTGCCTGAGGCACCGAGAGATAAAGTGATTTGCCCAAGGTCACAACGAGATGACACCAGGAATTGAACAAGGTTCTCCTGGTTCACACTCAGTGTCATTGATTACAAAGTCTATGTCTGTACTTAATAAGCCACTTCTTCATGCTCGGTGCTACTTTCATGCTATACTTTGATGGATAGCGCTTGACGAGTAGAAATGGACAAAACTGTCAAATTAAGTGTGTGTGTGTATGTGTCTGTGTGTGTCTGTGTGTGTGAGATAGAGCGAGAGAGCATGTGTGTGTGTGTGTGTGTGTGTGTGTGTGTGTGTGTGTGTGTGTGTGTGTGTGTGTGTGTGTGTGTGTGTGTGTGTGTGTCAGATTGTGAGAGTGTTTGTGAAAGAGACTTTTCAATTTTATTAGGATAGGAAACATATGGAAACAAACATGATTGCAAGATATCTGAATTTTCTGCGGACAGAGACATTTAAGAAAAAAAGTGACTATGCTTTGGAGAATAAATGAATACATAGATACAGCTCAACCTTGTTATAGCGCGATTCGCTACAACGTGAATCCGCTTATAACACGGTCTAAATGTGGCTCCCGATTTAAAAACACCTCCTTTCGCCGGCATCTGCATTTCTCTCCTCTCTGCGGCTCTGGCTCTCTCTGCTCTCTTCTCTCCCCAAGAATTGGTCTAGTGTGTGTGTGTGTGTGTGTGTGTGTGTGTGTGTGTGTGTGTGTGTGTGTGTGTGTGTGTGTGTGTGTGTGTGTGTGTGTGTGTGTGTGTGTGTGTGTGTGTGTGTGTGTGTGTGTGTGTGTGTGTGTGTGTGTAACAATAAAGTATTGAATGTTTAAAGGAAAAGAAAAAGGGAAAAAAATCCACATGGTGTAGAGGGATGTGCGTGAGTCATGTGACCCTCCTCTGCGCTCGAGAAGTCTATGGCAGGGGAGAGAGCAGAGAGAGCCGAGAGCAGCAGAGAGGAGAGAAATACAGAGAGGTGAGAAATGCAGATGCCGTTAAGTCCTCGCGCTGGGAAATTTACGCGATCCCGGTTATAACGCGGTCTCATTCATGACTCCAAGGACCGCGTTATAACAGGGTTCAGCTGTATCTATTAAGCCAGCTATACAATTGTCCCATGTTATAACAAATCATTTATTTAAAAATGTTCTTAATCAGAATTCATCACTTTCCATATCCAGCTGGGCTAAGGCAACCCCAACAGAAAATAACTCTGATAACAATAGAAGCTAATTGATAATAATCTTGGGCAATCATTTTACAATATCCAGCAGTAATGGGGAGGATGAAGGAATTTTTGCATTCTGCTTTTCATAAACACATTTTGTATAGTTGGATGTCACCTTACATTTTCTTTATAGTTTATTTTGAACAGCGACACACCAGACATCAGCTTGTAAACTAATGTAGACACTTATGTTTGATGTTTGTGCTTGTTTCTATTTAGAACTCAGATTTCCAATAAGAAGAACAATTGATAAGCATACCAGAGATATAAAAAGTAACCATTTTCTTAAACAACAAACAAATAAATTATTCATCCTTTAGTCAATAGCTGACACTCATACTCGTAGCCTTATTCAAAATGACTATACAAATATTTTTCTCATTTTTGTTTTATTGAAGCTTATGTTATAGCTGTGGTGACCTAAAAACATTTTTTACCCTAACATAACATTTTATTTTTATTCATATATGATACTTGATGTAATAATGACATATACAAATACTATGCACGTAGAAAAGTAGTATATATTACTGGAAATGCTACAGTGACATAATTGGAATTTTCTTTGCTTGGAGTTGAGGAGGAGCGCAGGGAAAAATAGTGGTATCTAAAAGAAGAAAAAATATATATAGTGCAGATGGCAAATCACTGCTAATATCATATATTCAGCAATAGGAATCGAACTCACAAAAGTCGTGGTTAATTACTGCATGTCAGAGATCCTTCTCTCTCTGACTGGAGCCCTTTGTATCTCAGAAATCAGGATATCCCTCGGTATGTAAATGAAAGAAAACCACAATAGTGCATACTGTTTGAACTATAGATAGTATATTCATCACAAATGTTTAAGGAAACTCACATTTTCCATGTATTATACGGATGGTGGAGAGAACCGCCGATAGAAGGGTGGTAAAGTGTGGAGCTGCTACTCAGCCCGCCCTCACCTGTGACGCGAAAGCGGAAGTGACGCGACGGCAGTGACTGATGCGAACGTACACGGCGAGGCGCAAGTGAAGCACCGGGTAGCAGCTCCACACTTTACCACCCTTCTATCGGCGGTTCTCTCCACCATCCGTATAATACATGGAAAATGTGAGTTTCCTTAAACATTTGTGACGAATATACTATCTATAGTTCAAACAGTATGCACTATTGTGGTTTTCTTTCATTTACATACCGAGGGATATCCTGATTTCTGAGATACAAAGGGCTCCATTCAGAGAGAGAAGGATCTCTGACATGCAGTAATTAACCACGACTTTTGTGAGTTCGATTCCTATTGCTGAATATATGATATTAGCAGTGATTTGCCATCTGCACTATATATATATTTTCTTCTTTTACATACCACGATTTTTCCCTGCGCTCCTCCTCAACTCCAAGCAAAGAAAATTCCATATCCTGGGACTTGGAACTGTCCCATCAGAGGAAGTTGAGCTGCTATTTTACACTTTATATTTATAATTCACTTTTTTGGTGTAAGGTGTATTTGTGTATTAACCGGTGTGTCACTTATTACACTAATTTATTATCACTTGGGAAGCGCCCAGTTCACCCACTCTCCCCACTCCCCCTTTTTAGTGACATAATTGGTCTGAACCTTTCTTTTTTTCCCAAAATTGAAACATTTCACAAAAATTGAAAACTTCCTGCATCCAGTATTTTGAGGATTTTTCCCCCACCATTTTTAAACATTTTCTAAAATCCAAGAATAAACCATTCAAGTTCTAGCAAAACCAAAACACAATGCTTTAAAAAACAAACAAATACCAGTTAGTGACCACTCTTAATTTTATGATAACTTGTTATAAATGTGAAAACACAATTCAATTCATCTTCATTTATGGAACAGCTGTTAAAAGTGGCAGAGAATGTGTTCCATGACTAAGTGCTTTCACTTTCTAACAACGCTAATATATTTTGGTATGTGGGACTGAGACTTTAACCCTCCAATGCGAAGTGCACATTGAATCAAAAAATACTGGAAAAACTCTATCATTTTGCACTTCCGGTTACAAACGATACAAAAAATGGAAATCAAGCATTGGTTCCTATTGTGTTCCACCGATTATAGCAGCCCAGCCACAGGTAAAAGGAAACAAGAAGGGAGGAGTGGCTCAGAGACTAAACAAGAGGTCAAATCTTCGTCAAAAGAGATGGGCAAATTTGTTTTATACGAATTTCAATCTGCCGTGAATCCAACAGTTCCTTTGATCCGTGGATTTCCACGGATCACTCTTCAAAAGGGAGATCCGCAATTGTGGGGTTTTTTTCAGAGGCAATGAAAAATCCGTCCCCGGATTAATTTTTGACAATCCGATTCAGAAGCCATCTGCCAACTGTTAAAAAGGAAGACAGAGACAGACACAAAGAGAAGAGACCTTTCTAATATTCTTAGCAGTCGCCAGTTGTATATATATCCCCTCAAGCGTCCCTCTTAATAAATTAGGGAGACATGCCTCTGCTGAAAAAGGAGCACACAAGAGCGATATGCTAATGGGTATCCAAAGTATATGTAAATGAGTCACGCCCCATACTTCCTAAAAGATTTCCATACCAACTATATACAGTTGATCGTAAGCCTAAGGAATAACTAATAACTGGAATGGTGTCAACAGGCCTAGAACCCACAACCACTGATTTACTAGGCCACAGCACTAGCCATGTGAGCTAAACCAGCTGATAGGGAGTATTACTGTCACATTCAACTTTTGAGCTGCTCACTGTTCACACATGCATCAAATCTAGCTATTAGCGTATCTATCAGGTATCTTAGGTGTGCACCACAAGGAACATTAAACCGTCAACCAAGAAGTGGAAGTGGTCTGCTTTTAAAGAAAGCTATGGGGAGAGAGCTACTACAGGCATGAGAACTCATTGTGGTGCTACATGATGGATATGCACAAAAATGGCTATGGTATAACAGAACAGGGACAACTATTCACTGTTCCATCTGCCAGAGTGCCAGACACATATTGAACTGAAATAATGTATTTTACAACAAATAAAACTCTATAAATTGCTGGAAGCTATTCCACTTCTTCCCACAGCACGCAAAGTCTAAGGCACAAGTCTAAGGGACCTTAGGAATGGGGTACGGTGTCAGACCCAAGAAGATCAGAAGTTGAACACACACAATCTGTTATTCAGAACAACTATAGTAGTGTGAGCTAAACCAACTGATGGGTTGCAGTGCACACTGTCTAGTAACAGCATACCTCCAAGGGATATCTATCTTTGTTGATTGTATTTGTAACCTTGAAAGCACTTCAAGCACAAAGTAATAATATATACTCAGGGCTATGAGTTACTGAGACCAGCTGAAATTAAATAAAAGTTGAACAGAACATGCAATACCTCGCTGTACTGGGTTAGAAGAAAATGGGTGCCACCTCTGCTGCTCTAGGGATTATAACTGAGGTTTGACAAGCAAGCACTATTATTATTTAAAGATGAATATTCTTAGTACTATCTGAAGTTATACATTTTCATTTTATTAGGTCAGATTTGTGCAATCTTGATTTATATAGATTGTACAGGAGGCATTAATTATCTTTAATCCTATTAAATCCCTTTGAAAAGGCTTTTGACACAGTTCAACACAAGAGGTTAGTATACAAAATAAAGCAAATTTGACTCTGTACAAATATTATTAATGAGGCAATCCAAGCGGGCGATTGTATTATATCTGTAGCGATGTGTAAAATTGGTGTACAGATCTCTCTCATTCTGGCAGTAATCCTGGTAAGAAGGCAGGGTTGCCAGTAGTTATCTGGGAGGTTTGCCCTCAAACCCCTGTGATGTGTCATATGTAGCAAAGGAACTGACAGAATGCTTTGTGTCCACTGTTAGTGACACAGAGGTGGGTCTTTCTGAAGCCTGTACACTGGCGACACAGTTTATTACACTGCGGCCAGATCCGCAAGCCGGGAGATTTCCCGGCTTGCTAGTGGCCGCCCATCGGCGTGCCGCGCGTCATAGACGCGCGGTCACGCGTCTTCGGGAGCGTGCGCCCCCTGCACGCGCGTCCAGGGGCTCCCCGAGGGAGCCCTGGTGTCCCGCGATCACGGGACAGCGGCAGGGGGTTCCGGGGGACCCGGCGGACCCGGCAGCGGTAGGGAGAGCGCCCCGATCGGAGGGCGCTCTTCCGCTGCTTCGGCGCGCGCCCGTCACTCTCGGGCGCGCGCCAGGCTACTGCTGCGGCACAGAACGGGCAAATGCTCGAATAAACTGTGCCGCAGCAGTATATTGCACAGCACTCCCAAAAGTTAGTGTGTTCAACCTGTGGGTTCATCCAGTCCTGTCAAGGCTGTGTCCAGTGTCTGCAGCAGTTCAAGTCTGTCTGTCAGAGTGGCCAAGTGACAAGCTGAGTACACACTGTGTCCAGGGCTCTGGCACAGCTGGTGGTCTCCCTTAGGGGAGAGGTGGAAGGACAACTTAATTAGAGTACAGGAGGAATCTTCTGAATGCAGGGCCACTACAAGATGTGCGGCTAAGTGTCGGCCGCTGTGATGGGCAGTCTGCCACAAGACAGGCTAATAAAGATGCCCATGAAAAGACCCTTCTTGCCTGTGCGTGGAGTTACTCAGGGAGAAGGTGCACCAATGAGTTCCCCGTCAGAAACTCCTCCCTGCTATCGTGGGGATCTGGATGGGGTGGAGGCGCTGTACCAAATGTGAGTAGGACTCAGCACACTACCTCAGATGCCTGTCATGGTGATATCTCCAACCACATCAAGTGGGAGAATCAGGAGTCCTGTTGCCAGCAGGTGCACCAAAATACACATATAATTGGGACAGTTTCTCACATATGGGGCCAGGATCAGAAGGGCCACAGGGAAACACCGTTACATATCTAATTGTCATTTTTAACATAGGATTGAAGCAGTGGGTCTCCGGAACTGAACTCCATTAATTTCAGCTCTGGGGACCCCTTGCTTCCGCAGATGCTTACCTCAGTAGGGGGTGCCAGTAGCTGCTATTGTCGACTTGCTGTGTTCACGTAATGGTGGAGTTTCAAAGCTCCTGCATCCTGCGGGCCAATAGGAAGCTGTGACGTCAATTGGGTTCAGCTTCCTATTGGCCCGTGTAACTCTGGAGCTATAAACTTTGCAGAGATACCGTCACCCCCTTGGGAGGTAAGTGTCTGGGGAAGCATGAGGACCCCAAAGCTGAAATTAATGGCGTTCAGCTCTGGAAACCCCCTGCTTCAAACCTGCAGCATGTAAATAATTAATAATAATAAAAATCGCATGAATTGCACCTCTTATTAAAAAAATCACTTCAGACCCAGTGAAGTTTATTGTTACTATGGAAAAAGAAGAATAAAATGCGAGAGGTACAGTACAGAATTTTACGAATGTCATTATAATATACTGTACGCTTTGCATAGCTGTGTATGATGCTCCTCCTATTATTAATCCCAGTATCACAATCTCTCTTTATACATGGACCTCATAAACTTTTAGCTCCCAGGTTCTGATTCATTACCAGTAACAAACTGTGTGCCGTAATTGAAGGGCACTTGGGGAACTGCGTAAAATCCTCTTGACACCTTAGTAAGGTATCTCAACACTGTACACAGAAATCAATTAAACCATGTCATGAATAATTAAACTCAACATTTTAAGATGAGTAGGTCGACGGTAGGTGGTCATACATTAAATTTAAGCTATGTCAAATTAAACATATGTGTTAATGAGTTCTTTTTGTTGAATACGGTATACGATTTAATGTAAATGTTTACTTACATGCTATGGCTTTTGTGATTCATTTCAAGCAGTGTCTATTTTGGAGTCATATACAGGCATACCTCGCTTTAAGTACACTCACTTTAAGTACACTCGCGAGTAAGTACATATCGCCCAATAGGCAAACGGCAGCTCACGCATGCGCCTGTCATCACGTCCTGAACAGCAATACCGGCCCCCTGCCTGTACCGAAGCTGTGCGCAAGCGGGGAGACTATAGAGCCTGTTACACATGTGTTATTTACATCAGTTATGCACGTATATAACGATTGCAGTACAGTACATGCATCGATAAGTGGGAAAAGGTAGTGCTTCACTTTAAGTACATTTTCGCTTTACATACATGCTCCGGTCCCATTGCGTACGTTAATGCGGGGTATGCCTGTAAAGACTAGAATCAATCACATTGCATACTGTGCAATTGCAGAAAAATGTGTGAGCATTAACATACAGACGTTGTAATCTAGTATTCCAGAATGGTACTGTATGTCTTTCATTTTATATGGACAATATGAGAACCGGGAACTGTAGTCAGCAACATCTTTGAGTAATGACCATTTTTGTTATTTATAGTATGTGGGGCCAAGATCATCTGCAGCACCTTACAGTACATGAAGAGGATGCAACCATAATCAACAAATAGAAAATTCAAGAAATAATGTACCCAGCGATTGTTAGTCATTCTATGAAGATATTGAAATCAATGGGAAAAAAGCAATCAATGGTTGAATCTTACCAATCTATCATTAAAATCAATGTTCAAAGTGTAGTGGTATTTGTGAGTGCTGTATGTATTATAAAATACCTTTTCTAAAATACAGTTCAACACTTTTTACCCCAATATTTAATGCATTTACAATATATCTAGATAAAATCGACAGCAAACTACAGTTAGTTACTTTCAAGTTCAATTTTTAACATCTTTATGAAGTATATAAACATTTTGATATTAAATGTAGGCTACACCCTTTTGACAAATTGCCTTAAATTGTTTACAAATGCACATGAACTATATCTAAAATCCAGCAGGGATCTGGTTAAGTGCAGCAGGCGATTAACCAGACTCCACCTGGCGAATTAAGTCTGTCAGAAAATCCTCCTGTTGGGAACAGGAGAGAGATTCCTTAGCTCACATTTGGGCTGACAGAAGGAGAGCAGAGAAGCCTGCACACAGACACTGTCTTGAGCACAAGGCTGTGCTGAGATCAAGACACCCAGACACCCTATTTCCTGGACACAGAGGACACAGGAACCTGCCAGAGACTGACATGGAGGGCCACCTGCTTAAGGTACCTCCTGAGACTTTGGAGTGATAGGCTTGTAATGGGAATATCCCTCTAGTCCTGCATAAAGGGTCTGGGGAAGGAAGTTAGCCCTTACAAAGGGATATGGGTTTGTTATTTTGTTGTTTTTGTATGTTTTGCCTGGATAAAGGAACAGGCTCAACAAAGCCAAGATATAATTTCACCCAAATCAGTCTCCATTATATGTACCTCTGCACACATCACTAACAGTCCATCAATTTCAACCTAGGTTTTTTGTGTGTATATGTACTGTATATACACACATGCATGTGTGAAATGTTGTCTTAAATGGTTTAAAAATGCATATTGCCCTAAAGAAAATGTAAAGAAATAAAGTATGCATACATTTGGATGTATCTATATAGGTATACAAGTATATCTGTATCTGTTTACATATTATTTGATTTAATTATTGAATGTAATCATTTATTATTATTGAATCATGGTGACAAAGTGATCCTCTATGTGGAGAGTGGACATTTGCTTGTCCTTATGGCCTAAATCCAATCACTAGACAAGACTTTTTCAACCAAAGGTGAAACCCCCAGAGATTAATGACTGTAGCCATTTTATTTTAGATTTCATTTTTTAAGTTACACTCGCATCAGTTTTATTTTGAAAGGGAGTCATTTGTCTTCAAAGTGTTATTTCTCTAACATCTTCAAACAATATACAGAATACAGAATAATATAGTACTTTTTCATGAACCATTACCAGCTACATGGATCATGTACAGTAAGTCTCTGTCCTTCAAGTCCCTCTGTAGCAGAACAGTATTATATTGTGCCAGTGAACAAAGTAAAAGTGTAAATTTGCTAATCTCTTAGCTGCCTTCATGCCACCCCTTTAACAGAAATTCTGCATGAGTGTGTCGAAACATGTTTTGTTGGAAATTCATTATAATGACTCTCAAGCCCAGATCCACAACGCTTGAATTGGTCTATTCAGTCTCCTCTTTTAATAGCAATTGATCTGGGATTAAAGATATGTAAAACTATCCAAAATATAGTTGCATAATATGTAGAATTTTTATATGTTGCATTTTTGATAAATGTTTTTCTGAAAAAAAAAGTTCGTCAAGCACATTCGAGGATATACTCACTGGGTTGTGTGACATGACACCATATACTGCCATTTTTGCCAAATGTCATGCATTTTTGCACATTCCTGAGCAAGTGCAAAGTGTCATTAAAATTGCTCAGACTTTCTCGCAGCCTCAGCAACACGTGTTACGTTTTGAGAAAATTTCACACAATCGCGCACTTAAGGTGAAAAAAAGTAAAAATGAGGAAGCAAGTTAGCAAAGATTTTTTTGTACTGAAACACTTCCCTGAGGTTCAAACTATATGAGTGTATAGATTCCTGTGGATAAAACCTTTTATATATATATATATATATATATATATATATATATATATATATATTTCCCATCTACTGAGGTAGGAAGCAGGGGGTCTCCGGAGCTAACCCGGATTAATTTCACCTCAGCTGGCCTCCTACTGGCAGAGATACATACTGCTAAAGGAGCTGACGGTGTCTCATAACTATTTAAAGGTTCCGCAGCCAATGGGAAGTCGCGAGGGATGGCTTTGTGACTTCCTATTGGCCCGCGATATGAAACTGGAGCTGCTGCTGGCAACCGCTTCCAAGGTATGTATCTCAGAAAGCAGGGTGTCCCCGGAGCTGAAATCAATATGGTCCAGCTCTAAAGACTCCCGGCTTCAAATCTAGTTTAAAAAAAAAAAAAACAAGGAGGTAGAGTCACTGGGGTTTTTATTGCATGATAAAAGTGTCTATTGTTTCCACATACTGGTTTACCCAGTGACATCAGTACATTAGTGGCAGTAAAGAATTGAAACAAAAATAATGTTGGTCATAATTTAAAAGTATGTCACCCTCCATTGAGCAAAATACTGGAGTTATCCGTATCGGAATTAGAGGAGTCAGTGTAAATAGCCCGGTGTATGCAAACTGTAGGCTTATCATTGCTGAATGCAGCCATTGTCCCTTTGTGAGTAAAGAGTCAGTGGTTCTCAACTTTAATAATACCAACCTGACCTGTTATACGTATTGCATTCGTCTTACAGCATAACCTTTACAAATATTACAAAAGAGTGTTAAACTACTACAGCACTCACCATTATTCACTAAAATGTGGAGGGGAAGATTCTTTGCTTTGAAAATCTGTACACATTGCCGGATGGACTTCATAGAAGCCAAATCACAGTATAAAAACTCCACTGGGAAAGAAAAGAGAAACAAAGTATGAATAAATATATCTTCACAGCACTTAAAAACATTCAATAATACATGGTCAAGGAGTCAAGTTGATGCTTGTTTTAATAACAACTTAATTTCATACAGCGCTTTCTCCCTATGGGACTCAATGTGCTTCATAATAACAGTATAGCGTGTGCTACGCAGCACATAGAGTTAAAAATCATTGTTTCTTAATCTTAATTATTTCAATAGCTCATACCTCCTGAACAAAGGATCAGATTTTAAAAGTAAAAACATTTCCTGAAAGAACAAGAGGAGGTATATATATATATATATATATTATAACAATGTTCAGACACATTTTGCTACAACAGATTGTGTGTTGTGCGTAGTTTTTTCTATCACAAACAGGGAACTGAGACCCTGGCTGATTTATTAAAATTATATTTGTTTTTGCATTTCTCGGGTGGTGTCAGCATATAGATGTAGCGGTCATGTAAAATGGCTACAGTCATCTCTCCTGCTGACAGTAAGGCCTGGTAAGTTGTGGGCATGCCAGCAGTAATTATGGAGGTTTGCCCTCACACCCTGGTGGGGTGCCCTGTGTATGGATGGGAGTAGTCACATGCTCTGACTCCATGGTTAGTGATGTCAGAGGTGTGTCAGCTTCCAGAGTGTACATAAGGCACAGCACTGAGTCTAAAGTTAGATCTGCGTCCAGTTCTGCATCCAGTTCTGGCAGGAGTTCAAGTTCTAGTACTAGCCTGAGTTACTGAGAGTTCTAGTTATGTTATAGTAACTGAAGAGGAGACTGTGTCCAGGGACCTGGCACAGGGCAGTGATCCCTGCGGGGATAGGGAATCCCTATCTAAGGAGAGATACACCTTTTAAAGGGAGGCACTGACTGAACATGAGTGGCTAGATATCTACTGCGAGGGGCAGCTAGCCCACATCAATCAATAAAGATGTTCTCAATCACAAACCCTCTCGTGTACATGTGTGGAGTGAATGTACAGAGAGGAGCACCACGGAGGAGTTCCTCAACAGGACCATCCCCATGCGGACGCAGGGACCCTGATGAGGTGGAGGCGCTGCACTGGAACTAGGTGAGACTCAGCACACTACCTCAGCTGCCTGTCTGGACGGGTCCTCCCCACACACCATCATGCGGGAGACTCAGGAGTCCTGTTGCCAACAGGTGCACCACCAGACACTACCACACTGTAATGGGGGCCGGTTAGACCACAGGGGCCAATGTGAGATTGGGTGGGTCAGGCCGGTTCAGAAATACCGTTACATTTGGAGGCGCTGCTGAGATCAGATCTGTCATCAGGACAGGCTCTAGCTAGGCACACTGGGAAACAGGGAGAGAGTCTGCTGCCACTCTGTGCTGCGTAGGGACGGACCTAGGGGTGGTCAAGGGGCTGACGGGATATTGTCAGTTCGCAGGGACGACCTAGGGGCCTGAAAGGAGTGAGGGGTCTGGAGCCGGGCTATAGCTGACCGAGTCACCTTGAGGTAGTGCTAGTTGGTAGGACGCCAGAAGGGATAGCCTGTAACTTGGTCAGGAATCCTGGAGAGGGTCTGCGCTAGGCTGACCAAGAGAGGTAGACGCCCCAAGTACTGCATGGCAGAGCCAGAGTACTCTAGCCATTCCAGACAGTTACCATAGGGAGCACAGACTGGGAGGAAGGAGTCACAGCAGACACAGAGAGAGTGAGCCTAGCCTGAGGTAGTGCAACATGAGTCCAGCCTAGATCAGGTACACATGTGGTGGTGCATCTGAGCAACTCTTTATTGTACTGATGTGGATGCTGCCCCGCAGAACGGAGCCCCATGTACGATAACTGTTACGAGAGAATGGAGGATCCGCGTGGTGCGGAGAACACAAAATGGCGACCAGAGGCTGATGGGGAGGGCACCCGTGGCGTGCGCCCCACTGGAGAGCAAACTGTCGCCGAGTTATCATTAACCGATCTGCTCTGGAGCGGAGCGAAGGCCGTGGCTGCCCCGTTTTTATCCTGTCTGGGACACCGAGGGGCCACCCTTGAAGAGTGTGAGGAAATTGTAATAATTGGGGGAGAACCCCGCGAGGAGAGCAAACAAACTGACTTTTTGGGCTTAAAAGCCAACCAAAATGGCGGTTCCCGCTTGCAAGGGAAACCGCATGGGACAGTCACAGAGGAAATGGCTGATGCAGAACTTGCAAAGAGCTGGCCGGGAATGGCGCGAACAGCAGAGCCCCGCCCTGATGGGGGGCATGGCGCGAAAGCTATGGCTGCGCCTTCATGGACAGTGACTCACTCGGCCCCTGTGCTGAGTCAACCGCTTAGTCTATGGGACCCTCCCCTCATTTCCACCAGGGGGAGTGACTTTCAACTATGGCCTGTGGGAATGCACCCACTGGCCCCAGGGACTGATATCCAGACGGCGCCACTACAAAAAGTAGTTCCGGCCGCGGAAATGGTTTGCAAGAAAGAGGGATATTTTGCACGCAAAGCTGCTGCAAGGAGAAGGCGGGAACTAGCCGCGGGAAAAGAATCCAGCTCTGAGGAGGAAACTGGCGCGAAAACGCAGACCAGGACTGAGAAAGGCGCGGCCTTAATTAAGGGGCATGATATTCCCCTGTGGGACCCGCCCATAATTGCAACCCCTGGGGGCGGGTTCCAGCTATGTCAGCGGAAGGAGGAGCCGAAGCAGGAAGTGGCTGGCCCAGAAGCTTCTACCGGTCAGTCGCGAGGAACCACTGACCTGGAGAGACCCACACTGAAAGTGGTCCCTACAAAAAGAATGGCCTGCCCCTCCGCTGTGGGAACTATGGTCTCCACCCAGCCCTACTCAGTACCCGGCGGGCTACTAGTAGTAAGGGTGGCTAACACCGAGACGGTGGTCGGGCTCTGCCTACAATGCGGGCTGCCCGGAGGCACGGTCAACACGGCGGCATGTTGCCCACATTGCGGGACACTGTACTTATGGCCTATGCCAACGTTTATACCGATACAATCGGCTGACCCCCCGGGGGACCAGGCTAGGCGAACCGCCGAGTCCCCTGGCGCACTGTGGATAGGACGTGCGAGTCCCGGAGAAAGGGGACTGGAGCCGGTCAAGTCGGCTGGGTCGGCCGCAACCGAGACAGTCGGGTCACCTCCTGACCGCACCGAGAAGGGAGAATACTCGGACGAGGATCTCCGTGAACTAGCGGAGGTGACATCGAGGACCAGGATAGAACCGGGGAGGACGACACCCCGTGGTACCAGCAGCTGTCAGAAAGACAGAACGTCCCCCGCAGATCGGCGAGCCGAGAGACGGAGTCCCTCCGCCTCAGAACGTGGCGGCGACGGACGAGAGACGCCGGCACCCCTGCGGACGGGTAAGAGGAGTCCCTTCACTTACCTTGCCCCCGCAGACGGTGTAGGAGCAGAGAGGCCATGCCAGGCCGCAGGCGCACGTGGAGAGACGGCATCACTTCCGGTGAAGACGACGGCGGAGCTTCCGGATGTCGTCATCGAAGAAGAAATCCCGAATGGGGGTCCAACCCGCGATGACGGTGTTTCCGGTTCCGGGGAGGACATCACTTCCGGTGGCGACAGCGGAACCCCTAGAAAGAATGCAGCGACGCTTCGGCGATCGGGGGAAGGTCCCCGATCACCTACAAGGCCCAGGAGTTGGATGGGCGATCCAAGGACTGAGGAGGGTGAGATATCCTCATTGGACCAGTCTACGGACAGCCAGGAACGGGTCGTAACCCCGTGGGGTCCAATCTCTTGCCCATACGCCCCATCCCACGCCCTAGCTAAAACCCCTGCCCCAATCACACGGTCCCCGGGTTCCCCGCCTAGTTTGGAATCTGTGGACATATCACCAGGGGGAGAAGGGAGGCGGACTGGGGAAAAACAGCGCAGTGGCGCTACGGAGGGCGATTCTCGGGGAGGGGGAGAGTTGAGAGTGGCCACGACAGCACCCGAACCAGTGATAAAGGCCCCGGGATCTTCCAGGTGGTCTCTACCGCGATCGGCACGGTCGTCGGGGGTATTTTCTCTAGATGATGATAGGGAGTCAAGGGGGTCAAATAAATTTAGAGAGAACCGTTGGTGGGCCCCACTATTTGAAGGGTACTCCGCGTGGATGGACCGCACTCGGTTCCTCATCCGGCGAGAAGATGTAGTGGATTACTGGTGGGCTGTGGGAGAATTCACACCTGAACAAAGGGATAGAGAGTTGCAGGAGCGGTGGCTGCAGATTGAGCATAGGGAGATAGAACCCATGGGTCCTAGCATCCTATCAGACCCCGTGGACCCTGATGAGCCCCTATCATGGGTGTTACCTGGGAGGGCAGGTAAGGCTGACCTGACCAGGATAAGTAGGGCCAAGCGAACCATAATGGCTCGGTATAAATCATCCCACGGGTTGGAGTACCCGTATGTCCCTGAGCCTCTTATGGACGAAATAGAGGAAAACCGAGAGAGGTGGCTTAGGGAGGCCATTGAAATGCACTTAGTAGGAAGAGGGAGTTCCGTGATAGGGAAGAAGGCCGAGGAGCGCATAGAGCACTTAGTGCGGGTATGGGGCATAGGGAGAAATATTTACAAGCACAGGGTGACATATAGGCCTGAGAGGGGACTGCCTAGGCACTATCACGTCACGGTCCTGGACATGGGCGGTAGAGAGGTTAAGAAACCTGACCTGAGTCACTATTTTTAGGGGGTACTAATGCATTACGCGGGTTCGTGGCTGCTGGTCGGGGCGGGCTTGGCGGAATGTACTGTAGTCATTTTTTTGTTATACACCATGGAAATTTGTACGTGAAGTTAACCTAATTATGTGTTGTATTTCAGTGCTTCCTGGAAAAGGGTATACAAATTTAGGTCCCAGCGAGGACGATGGGATTCACCAGGGGGAGAATGTAGCGGCCATGTAAAATGGCTACAGTCATCTCTCCTGCTGACAGTAAGGCCTGGTAAGTTGTGGGCATGCCAGCAGTAATTATGGAGGTTTGCCCTCACACCCTGGTGGGGTGCCCTGTGTATGGATGGGAGTAGTCACATGCTCTGACTCCATGGTTAGTGATGTCAGAGGTGTGTCAGCTTCCAGAGTGTACATAAGGCACAGCACTGAGTCTAAAGTTAGATCTGCGTCCAGTTCTGCATCCAGTTCTGGCAGGAGTTCAAGTTCTAGTACTAGCCTGAGTTACTGAGAGTTCTAGTTATGTTATAGTAACTGAAGAGGAGACTGTGTCCAGGGACCTGGCACAGGGCAGTGATCCCTGCGGGGATAGGGAATCCCTATCTAAGGAGAGATACACCTTTTAAAGGGAGGCACTGACTGAACATGAGTGGCTAGATATCTACTGCGAGGGGCAGCTAGCCCACATCAATCAATAAAGATGTTCTCAATCACAAACCCTCTCGTGTACATGTGTGGAGTGAATGTACAGAGAGGAGCACCACGGAGGAGTTCCTCAACAGGACCATCCCCATGCGGACGCAGGGACCCTGATGAGGTGGAGGCGCTGCACTGGAACTAGGTGAGACTCAGCACACTACCTCAGCTGCCTGTCTGTACGGGTCCTCCCCACACACCATCATGCGGGAGACTCAGGAGTCCTGTTGCCAACAGGTGCACCACCAGACACTACCACACTGTAATGGGGGCCGGTTAGACCACAGGGGCCAATGTGAGATTGGGTGGGTCAGGCCGGTTCAGAAATACCGTTACATAGATATGATAGCAATTGATTAATTAACTAATTTGAGGTACCTTTGCAGATGAGAAAGGTGAGTTGGCTAGAGTAGCCATGTGTATTAACCCTGGTTGCATATCTAAGTCACATGCCCACTTGTGTGCTGTTTATGATAGGTGTATAGGTGTATATGGGGATGGATTTAGGGGACATATTACTCATTTGAGGGACCTTTGTGAAGGTGAAGGGTGGGACAGTTTGTGAGCTGTGTATTAACCTTTGTCCCGTATCACAGGTGTGCCGTATGTGACAGGTTACCTAAAAATGTAATGAACATTATTTTTTCCTGAGTTTAACTCAAATCCACTCAGGAGAGAGTCCCAAGTGCTACATATATCACTCTAAACACACCTAAAGACATAACATGGAGAGACACCTGAGCACAAAAAGGAGAACCTGAGATGCATATCATTAGCACTAAAAATAACCACACAGGTGCAGCCACGAGTATTAGAACACATGTACCTGGGAAATTCTGGGAGATTCTGGGGCAGTCTCACAGTAAATACCTCAACATTTCTGTGAGATTCTTAATGGCCCATAGGATTAACACAGCGGGGGGTCCCTCAAGTCCCATTCAAACTGAATGGGACTGCAGGGACCCCTGCTGTGTTAATCCAATGCTAGAAAATTTGGAATTACCCAGTATACCGAGGCTGCTAACAGGTAGTGCACACACTTTATGGCAACTTGATTGAAGAGAGACCCAGCAATGATTAATGAAACAATAAGCCTCCGGTATTGAGAACAGGGAGTTGGGTAATAGTAAGCCGGATAGAGGTACAGGGGGACACCTCCCTAGGGGGCGCCCCCAAGTAAATCACAGCCCGGCACTAACCACCTCAATAATCTCCCTGAAATACCGCGTGGAGGTTAGGAGTACTCACGAAAAAGCCGTCCCTGTTGGTGCAGGGAATTCTGCAGCGGCTTCCTCCTCTAGTGTAGCTGGCATCAGCGTGCTCCTCTGGAAATGTTGACACAGGAAGAAGGGGGTAGGATGGTCCGTGGTTCACAGCAACTTCAGCAACTTCAAAGAGTAAAAAAGTCCATAGCCTGGACGAAACGCGTTAGAGTGGTTGCCTGATGTTTGCTGCTAGCGATCAATAAAGTTTTTTTAGACATCCATGCGTTGGCTGCTGAAGTTGCTGTGAACCACGGACCATCCTACCCCCTTCTTCCTGTGTTAATCCGATGGGCCATTAAGAATCTCACAGAAATCTTGAGGCAATGTTGCAGAATGTTGAGGCATTTACTGTGAGATTGCCCCAGAATTTCCCAGGCAAGAGTTCTAATACTCATGGCTGCATCTGTACAGTAAGTTATTCGAATACCACAGGGCTAACGTTGGGTTATTTGCTTTCCTGTCTAGGCATTATGATTACCCTGGTGTTATTTTTTAAATCTTTTTATTCGTTTTTGAATAACATGAAACTAAATAATTGCAATAATTCATGGAAAAAACAAAGTTATCAATAACTACTATAACCCTACACTCCCACAAGCCATCCCACCCACACACACACCATAGCTCATATATTATCTAAGACAGTGTCCATGGTGGCAAAGACAGTGTGGAGGCATTGATCACGCCCATAAACCGTGCATGCGCATGCGCGACAACAGTACGGGGCGCGTGGTACACAAGGAATCGGTTCAATCTGATTCCTCGGCACGACGGGTAGGTCACGTGAGCGGTTCTCTCAATGGGGGATGAACCAGCTCCGTTATGTCACAGACACGCTGCTAGACACGTCCTCTACAGCGCATCTACCATAGCCACAAAACGCTCCCGCTTAATGTGGGTGAAGTCAGTCATGCACACGCCTCCACACGGTCTTCTGCTGCATGTACACAGCCTAAGAACCTTGCAAGAACACCAGATATTGCCACAAAACAAAAAAAGACACCATCCCGATTCTGAGACCTCTTCATTTCAGAATAAATAAATCTATACATTTATATGGAAAAAAATATTTATTTTTATCATTGTTATAATCTATATACTATAACTCCCAGCATCATCTGGTCTCGTTATGATAGAGTTATGTAGTCTCCAGTTGGATCCTTTAGTGGTTTTGTTGGGTGCAGTAGATTTCCTAACGTTATTTTATGTTAAATAGTTTAAATGAGCTTAGTACATCTGGGCCATGCAGTATTTACCAGACTGTAATGCTAATGCTGCAAAATGTACCTCCAAAAAATACTACTTCAACCTTTTACATGGACTGTTATTTATACAGTGAGGTATGTGCCTGAATTATTTCATTGTAAAATGGATATTTTGGTAGTAGGTTTGAGTCAAATATAGCAGAGACTCCAGATATTTTCATATTTGTCACCAAGTGGATTGTATACTAGATTTCAGTGATGTTCAGTCACTGCTGTTTTAAAAATCTTTTACCAGTATATTCTTTGCATTAACTGTCTATATTCATACAGTAGGAACGCTTGTGTTATTCTGCAGCTATCTGGCAAAGTTGTTTTGATTAACACAGCTTACATTTCGCGTGAAAAAGGGAATTTAAATTGATAACCTATAGTGTATGTGCTTCTGACAGTCATACACTAAATCAATTAAGTACGTATCAAAGGGAAAAGGTTGCAAAGAGGAATGCTGGAAGTATACTGTAAGCAGTTGAAATCCAATTTTTCAATCAAATGGTCATTTTGAATCAATTATATTCTCGACAGCCTGCAAAGGTTTCTGGTGGTTTGTTGAAACAGTACATATCAACTGTGGGGTAGAAGTATTAAGTCATCTATATTACTAATAATGCAGCAATACAATAATCAATCATTTACTTATTTTCAAAAAAATACCACTTGTGGTGCATTTGTATGTCTCGGATTGGTCTGCAACCCTGTCTTTCCCCCATTATCACTTAGCAAACAGTACTTCCACAGCAACCAGAGATTCTGGGTAACGACATGCAAATGATCATTTACAGTGTATCACTCAGTGTATTTATTTTGTACTACCTACTCTGTGGTAAAACTCTTATATTGCCAATTGTTAACGGGTAAACTCTCCTTGAAAGCAGATATTTTGTTTTAAATTGTAAGTAGTTTTTTGGTGACAACAATACCCTTGGTTTGCAGCTGTGATAAATTGACCAGTTGCTTTGAAAATAATGTGCATATCCATCTTAATCGTTTTATTACCATTTCCATATTCCTGAATATATGCTGCAATGTTTCAAAGCACACCTATTACTAAACATTATCCGGTGTTATAAAATGTATAATACTCATTAAAAAAAGATATATTTTTCAGATTAAATTACAAATTCCTACAGTTCAAAATTAGCATTTCCAATGAAAAGCAGTATGTGCCACATCAATAGGGTTTGCATAACTGAATTTATATTTTGAAGATGCTGCCCAGGGATTTATATATGAACTGAATTGTTACAGCACAATTATTGCTATGGTATTTAATTGTATTTTTCAAGGAACCAAAATGACAATTTTTTAATCACGTTGGGGCTTATTTATTAAGCTTTTAAGCAGCCGTTAGTGTTGCTATAAAACTCCCACTAACACTTGGGCATTTTGGAGCTTATGGAATAAGCCCTTCATTAAAGCCTATTGCAGGGTAACATACCCAATTCTACGCTGGCTGCCATTAAAGTCAATGACGTGCCTGTTTGTAGTTGTGACAGGGTGAAGTCAACCCCTATCAGTTACGCCTGGGAAACATATGTCTGAGTGCTTCATCCAGCACTCATAAGGGTTAACTCAGTTGGAAGCTAGCTAATCAGGATGTAAGCTGACACCTGAGAGCCAGCAAGGTAGATAAGGATCTTGTTACCAGCAGTAGCTGGCTGTCTGAGATGAGAGCACATGGATAGATGTGCTGCTAGCCAGAAGGATACAGCACACTACTTACTGCAGCCAAAGTAAGATTTCTTTCATTTGTTTGCATGACTGCTTAAAAAGACTCTTACGGTTTGGGTATGGTTTAGCCAGCCAGCCTGCTAGCTAGGACTGCTGTGTTAGTCAGTTTTCTCCCAACGTGGAGCATGATTTATTTGCTTAAAGGGACAGTGTACCCGCATGTTATGTTGCTGTGGTGAAATAAAGCCACTGAACGTTTTCATTTATCCTGAAACTACACGTGTGGACTGTTCCCTGACCTCGGCTACAGGCCGTCCTGTCACAGGTGGTGTCAGAAGTGGGATTTGGACGGGCCCTGTATCTGAAGGGCCACACACACACACAGACGGGGAAAAAAAAATGGAGACAATTTTTTCTCAGTTCCTTGAGCAACAGCTCCAGCTAGCAGAGAAGCAAGCTGAGCGACAAGCCCAGCAAGATTAGCAACAGGCCCAGCGAGAGGAAAAGCTACTCCAATTGCTGGCCGAAGGCCCAGCCCCAGGCAGACCAGGCATTCCAAATAATCCACCGGTGATGGTGCATAAAATGAAGCCAAACGAAGACCCAGAGGCATTTCTCCTAACTTTTGAAAGGGTAGCCACGGCCCACGGCTGGACAGTTGATCGCTGGGTAACGACTCTGGCTCCACTCCTCATAGGTGAAGCTCAGGCAGCCTTCCAGGCTCTTCCAGCAGATGAGGCCATGGACTATCAGCAACTAAAGGCTACTATTCTGGATCGCCTAGGCCTCACTCCAGAGACCTACCGACAGCGGTTCCGGACAGTCAAATATACAAACAGAGACAGACCCCGGGTCGTAGCCCACCGCTTAGTAGACTTATGTACCAGGTAGATACAACCGGAAAAACATGACAAGGCAGAGATCCTTGAACAGTTTGTGCTCGAGCAGTTCCTACAGATACTGCCCCCCTCGTCCCGCTCCTGGGTAAAAAGACACGCTGCATTTTCCCTGGATTCAGCAGTCCGCTTGGTGGAAAACTTCCTGGGCGACGACACCCAACAGGATAGCTGGGAATGGCCGGTGCAAACACCAGTTGCTTCCGGTGATACTAGAGGCAGGAGAGCAGACAATCGAGGGGTCTACAACCCGCCAGCTCGGGAGATCCAGTCAACCCGATCGGAAGACCCTTTCCCATCTCGGAGGGTTCCTGGTACAAACTCCCGCAGAGACGCCCGTCCTGGGTCCGAGGCCACTGGATCACTCAAGGGAGGCCGCCACCCACAGTATTCCCCGAGAACCTGGACTCCTGTCACCCACCCGGTGGAGAGGATAACCCCACCAACCAGAAGGGAGGATCCCATCCAACAGCGGAGAGGTCCAAACGCCGAGCCCCGTCGAGAGCTTCCGCTGACGACCGAGGTTGCGGATTCAGGAGATGAGATGGACTGTTCATATGGCAGAACCACTGCCACAGCTTGTCTCCGAGGGGACCACAATCCGTGGTTAGTCCCAGCATCTCTGGAGGGGACAAAAGTAAACGCCATGCTGGACTCGGGCTCTGGAAAAACCCTGATCCTAGAGGGCCTAATTTCAATTTTATGACTCTCCTTGGAATATCGAGTGTATCCATGGGGATACAAAGAGATACCCGACGGCGAACGTTCTACTGCGTATCCAGGATCAAGAGGCTAGCCTACTAGTGGGAGTTGCTCCCTGGCTACCTGCTCCTGTTCTACTTGGCCGAGACTGGCCCTACCTCGAAACATTGTTGGCCCCTACTCCTACGGAGCCTACTTCTCTGGTACCGGAGAAGCCCGGAAACTTGTTCCCTTTTTCCCCAGAGATTTTTCCCCGTAGACACGATGTCCCAAAGACACGTAAACAGAGACGTGCGGAAAAAGAGGACTGGTTAAGAAAGGCTGGGACTCTTGGTAACATTAGTCAGCCCAAAGGACTGCAGGTCATGGCCGGGGATGACCAGGGTGGGGAACAGATAGATACGGGAATTTTGCCAGACCTGGATCTTCCTGACTTCCGTCAGAGGCAGAGGGAGGACCCAGCTCTGGCTAGACAATATGAGAAGGTGGTACAGGTCAACAACAAGATAATGGATTAACAGGGTGTAAAAGTGTTTCCACATTTTGAACTGTTGAATGGCATTCTATATCGTGTGAATAAGGTTACACAAACAGGGGAGGTCATTCGACAGATGCTAGTCCCTAAAGGGTTGATTAAAACGGTGTTCACCCTAGCCCATACTCTCCCATGGGGTGGTCATTTGGGCAGAGATAAAACCACAGACCGCATCTCGTCCCGGTTTTACTGGCCAGGCATACATGGTGACAACATGAAACTATGTGAGACATGTCCTGAATGCCAGTTAACTAGCCAAAAAGGACAGAAGCCGGCTCCCTTGATTTCTCTGCCCTTGGTAGCCGTCCCATTCGAGAGAATTGGGGTAGATCTGGTCGGACCTTTAGAACCCTCTGCGAAGGTACTGCACCGACACACTTTATTCGAGCAAATACCCGGTATGTACCTGGCAGATACCTAGAATGCGCCGCTCCTCACCTCTGACAAGCCCCGTTGCATTTGCCTTCCCAGCCTGGGTTCATGCCTGGCTGATGGGCGGCTGATCTGTTAAATGATAATGATTAGGATTTAATAGGCTGCAATGCTTCGCGTGTCTACCAGATGGCATAAATTCATGAATTGTAATGCAGTATATATATATGTACTGTGCAGTATTGCAGCCAGCGGGAATAAAATGCTTCAATCCCTGCCGGAAAATAACTCAATGCACTCGGGCAGAAAACAGTCACAAACCTCAATACACCCGGGTATACCCGAATTCGTGGGACTAGCCGAGCTCGAATAAAGTGTGTCGCCAGTGTACATAAATTTATACTCGTTGTGGTAGATTATGCCACCAGATATCCTGAGGCCTTCCCTCTGAGATCAGCCACTGCTAAACAGGTTGCTCACAGGCTGTTAGAACTGTTCTCTAGGGTAGGACTTCCCCAAGTAATGTTAACTGACCAGGGAACAAATTTCATGGCAAAGTTAATGCAGGATGTCCTAAAGTTATTGGAGGTAAAATCCGTCCGGACCTCAGTCTACCATCCTCAGACTGATGGATTGGTAGAGAGGTTTAACCGTACTTTAAAAACCATACTTAGGAAGTTTGTGGACACTGAAAAGCGAGCTTGGGATGAACTTCTCCCTTTCCTGTTGTTTGCGGTACGAGAAGTTCCCCAATCATCTACAGGCTTCTCCCCGTTTGAGCTCCTACATGGACGCCAACCTCGGGGTATTCTCGACCTACTGAAGGAATCCTGGGAGGAGGAGCCCTCCCCCTCCAAGAATACCCTTTAGTATGTCATAGACCTTAGAAATCGCCTAGACATGATAGGTCGGTTTGCTAAGGAAAACCTCAAATCTGCTCAAGAACGTCAAGAAAGGCAGTATAACCAAAATGCTCGCTTGAGGGTCTTCCAACCTGGGGACCAAGTGATGCTACTACTACCGACATCAGAGAGTAAACTCCTTGCGAAGTGGCAGGGTCCTTTCCAAGTTCTCCGCCGCACCGGGGAGGTGAACTATGAGATCTCTCAACCAGGGTCCAGGAATGGTAAACAAATCTACCACGTGAACCTCCTGAAACCCTGGAAACCGATGAGATCACTTTTCATCCACCCTCGGGAAGGAGAGACGGATTTGGGTCCGCAGCTTCCAAAGGGTAGTACGTACAATGACCATCAGGTTCCCATGGGAGGGCAGTTAACAACGGAACAAAGGTCAGACCTACTAGAATTATGTGACCAGTTCCCAGATGTTTTTTCGGAGCTGCCAGGGCAGACTAATTTAGTGTCCCATAGGATTGAGACAGAACCTGGCGTAAAAGTACGGTCCCGTCGCTATAGATTGCCAGAGGGCTGAAAAGACCTGGTAGAGAGGGAGATAATAGACATGTT
The DNA here is from genome assembly GCF_040206685.1 of Ascaphus truei. Classification (NCBI taxonomy): domain Eukaryota; kingdom Metazoa; phylum Chordata; class Amphibia; order Anura; family Ascaphidae; genus Ascaphus; species Ascaphus truei. Next base: position 100,712,274 of record NC_134485.1, on the reverse strand, counting down.
GGAATTGGGCGTGATCGAGGAGTCCCACAGCGAATGGTGTAGCCCTATCGTGTTGGTCCCTAAACCAAATGGGAAGGTGAGGTTTTGCGTGGATCTGCGAAAGGTAAATGCTGTATCCAGATTTGATGCATATCCAATGCCTAGGGTGGATGAATTGCTTGACTCGCTTGGGAAAGCAGAGTATATCTCTACCCTAGATCTCACGAAAGGATATTGGCAGATACCTCTAGCGGAAGAATCCAAATGCAAAACTGCCTTCGCCACCCCTCTCGGGTTATACCAATTCGTCACTATGCCATTTGGGTTACATGGGGCTCCAGCCACGTTCCAAAGGTTAATGGACAAGGTACTACGACCCCATAGGGCATATGCCGCGGCCTACTTGGATGACATTGTCATCTATAGCAGACACTGGCAGTCTCATATAAAAAGGTTAAGGGCAGTCCTAACGTCCTTAAGAAAAGCAGGGCTCACTGCAAATCCAAAAAAATGTGCCCTGGGTAAATCCACTACAAAGTACTTGGGCTATGCCATTGGGGGAGGGATAGTAAGGCCACTAGCTAGCAAGGTGGCCGCCATAAAGGAAGTCCCCACCCCACAGACAAAGACACAGGTCCGCTCCCTTTTGGGGTTAGCAGGGTATTACCGGCGGTTTATCCCCAATTTTTCAGAAATATCTGCACCCCTAACAGATCTGACAAAAAAGAGTGCCCCGACCCAAGTTAAATGGTCTTGGGAGTGCCAAGACGCCTTTGACATGCTAAAAAAGTGCCTGTCAGAGGGCCCCGCTCGTCGGAGCCCAGATTTTAAAGAGCCCTTCATCATCCAGACGGATGCCTCAGAGGTAGGACTGGGAGCAGTGCTGTCTCAGCAATTTGATGGTGTTGAACTGGGCAATGAAATGGGCAATTGAGGCCTTGAGACATTATGTCGCCGGAGTACACTTCACCCTGGTCACTGACCATGCGCCCTTGAAGTGGTTAAACACCATGAAGGACACAAATCCAAGGTTGACCAGGTGGTATATGGCCCTCCAACCCTTCTCTTTTGATATTCAGCATAGACCTGGAAAAGACCATGGAAATGCTGATTTTTTTGTTAAGAGAAGGAGTGGAGGGTCGGGCTTCAGCCGTGTGGGACAATGGCCACACACAAACAGGGGAGGTATGTGACAGGGTGAAGTCAACCCCTATCAGTTATGCCTGGGAAACATATGTCTGAGTGCTTCATCCAGCACTCATAAGGGTTAACTCAGGTGGAAGCTAGCTAATCAGGATGTAAGCTGACACCTGAGAGCCAGCAAGGTAGATAAGGATCTTGTTACCAGCAGTAGCTGGCTGTCTGAGATGAGAGCACATGGATAGATGTGCTGCTAGCCAGAAGGATACAGCACACTACTTACTGCAGCCAAAGTAAGATTTCTTTCATTTGTTTGCATGACTGCTTAAAAAGGCTTTTACGGTTTGGGTATGGTTTAGCCAGCCAGCCTGCTAGCTAGGACTGCTGTGTTAGTCAGTTTTCTCCCAACGTGGAGCAGGATTTATTTGCTTAAAGGGACAGTGTACCCGCATGTTATGTTGCTGTGGAGAAATAAAGCCACTGAACGTTTTCATTTATCCTGAAACTACACGTGTGGACTGTTCCCTGACCTCGGCTACAGGCCGTCCTGCCACAGAAGTATTGGTCAATTCTGGGAGTTTCAGTAGTAGGAATTAGGGAGGGGTTGGCCAACACATATTGTATAAATAGAAGTATTAGTCAATATCTGCACTGTGGACCTTCCGTTTTCTCCACATTTGTAGCGGCCAAAAATGCCACTGGGTTCAAGGTGGTGGATACCTTGTTGATCCACTTAAATATATTTATTATGCTTGATCAACCAGTTTCTTAAGTAGGGAAAATATGGAGTCTATAATTAGCTATCCTTTTATTACTGCAGCTGTCTATAATTCTAATTATATGTAGCCCCCTTTCCCGTGACTAAGGGAACTATGCGTGCTGAGTACCTGTCTGGCGTACAGGAGGCCTAATCCTCCGCCACTGGGAGCCTGGGGTTATCTTGTTCTTACTGGATACAGCACATCCACCTGGGAGGTATCCTAGCACTGCAGGATAACCCCTCACAGGAACCAATACAGTCAGTGAATAAGGATACACACACTGGTATAACTAATTTATCTTTACTGACACATATAACTAAACAACACAATAACAATACAAGGCCCCCACAATACAGTACCCACACAATATACACCACCCTGGTGAAACACCCCCAAAGTACTGAGGGTGCCCTGGGCACCTAACCACCCCGGTGTCCACAGAGTCAGGCCCACCCAAAGAGAGTGAGGAGTAGCGCTACCCCTGTGTATGGCCATTGGTGCACATGGGTACCTTCCTGGTCTTAGGCCAGAAACAGGTCAACTTGGAATGGTGGATCCGCAGAACCGCACTGTCCTCCCACAATGCAGGGCCAAGCTGATCCTCTTTCTCTCTTCTTCCCGAAGGTGTCTGCCTCTTGAGGGAGCTCCAGCTGGAGGGTGTCCCTTAATGTCTCTTAGAGTGTCTGTGGTCTGGTTCCAGACCACAGCTCACCACGTGGTGTCCGTCACCGGTGTACTGTACTAACACTAGGTAGCTTTTGGGGAAAAGTCCCTTTCTGGAGGCCTTCCCTACAGCACCACAAGCTACAGGGGTCGGGGCCTAGCTGGGACCTATGGGGAGATCTGACACCTTCTGGCACCTTGAACATGTCCTCACCCCTTGCCATCCTGCTCCCGACTGGCGCACGGGACTCTCGTGCCAAACCACCTTCTCCCATACTCGAGGAGGCTCATGTTGTCCCTTAATGGAGCCAATCAACAAAATGTCCACCACATCCTGACTGTACCGCGAGACATGCGAGACACGCGAGGTTCAAGATGGCGGCATATCGGGACTGCCGCAGAGCTTCGGCGCTCCGATAGATAGCCTCCCCTGCCCAGCACCGAGGTAAGAGGGGCAGCTCGGATATATATATATATATATATATATATATATATAAAAAAAAACAACATTACCATTCTCTCGTCCGGTAAAGAAAGACTGCACTCGGTTCAGTAATCATGAAAAACTGTATTGGGCATCTGAATAAAAAAGATAAGTCACCCAATCCGACGTTTCGGTCCTGGAATAGGACCTTTCTCAAGGGGGTGCAATGACAGACTGATAGACAAGCATATATATACCCTCACCACATGTGACAAACACACCTGACTCACATTACCTACAATCCAAATCTCTGCAAAAATCACCTGCCAGGTGTGTGTAATGAGCCGTCGCCATCTTGGAGGGGGTGTCTGTGAAGGTAATGACGTCACTGATCTGCCTTCATTCACTGCTACTATGTATCTACCCTATAGTAAGATCAGTCTTGCAGCCTGTCTGCCTGCCAGAACGACCACTAGGTGGCGTACCTGCCTATTCCCAAGCTAAAGTCAATGGGGCATGCAGAAAGAGTGAAGGACAGCCTTAGGCTGTCTATACAGGCAGCAACAAAGCACCAATCAACCCAAAAAATGGAAATAATGATATAGCAAACTATGGGGAGAGAAAAAAAAAAAAAAAAAAAAAAAGGGAGTAATGCTTCCCATAAATAACTGGTAATGTAGCCAAAAAAAAAAAAACCCTTACTGCCACTGTGCAGTAAGGGTTTTTTTTGGCTACATTACCAGTTATTTATGGGAAGCATTACTCCCTTTTTTTTTTTTTCTCTCCCCATAGTTTGCTATATCATTATTTCCATTTTTTGGGTTGATTGGTGCTTTGTTGCTGCCTGTATAGACAGCCTAAGGCTGTCCTTCACTCTTTCTGCATGCCCCATTGACTTTAGCTTGGGAATAGGCAGGTACGCCACCTAGTGGTCGTTCTGGCAGGCAGACAGGCTGCAAGACTGATCTTACTATAGGGTAGATACATAGTAGCAGTGAATGAAGGCAGATCAGTGACGTCATTACCTTCACAGACACCCCCTCCAAGATGGCGACGGCTCATTACACACACCTGGCAGGTGATTTTTGCAGAGATTTGGATTGTAGGTAATGTGAGTCAGGTGTGTTTGTCACATGTGGTGAGGGTATATATATGCTTGTCTATCAGTCTGTCATTGCACCCCCTTGAGAAAGGTCCTATTCCAGGACCGAAACGTCGGATTGGGTGACTTATCTTTTTTATTCAGATGCCCAATACAGTTTTTCATGATTACTGAACCGAGTGCAGTCTTTCTTTACCGGACGAGAGAATGGTAATGGTAATGTTGTTTTTCTATTATTTGAGACTAGCACCTGTCTATATGAACCAGTACATTGAGTGCAAGCTGTGATGTTTGTTTTTATATATATATATATATATATATATATATATATATATATATATATATATATATTGCTGAACCCTATATATACAGCTGAACACGGTCCTTGGGGGCCACAGAATGAGACCACGTTATAACCGGGACCGTGTTAACATTTTTCCGCGCGATAGCAGATCCTCTCCTCTTTGTAGCTGTCAGCTTCTCTCTCCTCTTTGCAGCTGTCAGACGCTCTTTCCTCACTTCATAGGGCTGTCTTTGCAGCTGTCAGCTCTAGTGCGCGGCGTGTCAGGGTCACATGACAACACACATCCCCGTACTTTTTTTTATTTTTAAACATTCAAATCATTGCTTTATTGCTACGGATAAATACACACACCTACACCATGTGGGAATTGAACTACATTTTCTATAATATAATACACATGCAGGGATCGAACTCAGGACCTTCCATATACCAATACATTAACTCTACACCACAGGCTTGGTGTTACAAGAGAATTGAGAATTCCTGTGATATTGCTATAAACACCCCTATCAGATGAATTCTGATTAAGCACTATCAGGCCCTTGCTTTTAAAGACATCATTTTTTTCTTGTAAAAAAACACAAAGGGGTTTACGTTTTGTGGATGTGTCTTATCTCCTACTCGGCAATCTTTCCTTAACCTTTTTACAGCTCTGAGAGAGAATTATTTTAAACCAAAATAAATTTCTCTCCCTGTAACCCCTAGAATAATGTTACCCTCATCATTACATTCATATGATTTTGATGAAGATGTAAATGCCATTTTTGCTAACGCAACATCAAGTTTTGAAAGGGGAAGCAAATATCTGCGCTGTGCAACCCAGACACCTTGTCCTATTTACTGTCAGTCAATACAATCCTGTATTTTGGCTCATCACAAATCTATATTTTTAGTGTCTGAATTGCACCAGATTTTAATATTTTACATTGTGGGGGATTTTTCATAAGTTATATAGTGACACTTTTCTGACTTCTGAGGGGCTGGCCAGAGAGGACCAAGGAATTGGGATGATGCTTTTGAAGATACCATGGCCAGATCAGGTCAAATCTCTGGTACATCTGTATACTGTCACCAGTCACTTCACTTATAAACATATTTCTCCATGCAGACACCATGACAACCCAGGTTACCCTCACAGCAGACATAGAAAAATAGGTATTTTTAAAATTAAAGTTAACCCCTTCGTTGCTGTATTGTTAACACAATTGAATAGGTATATAATAACATGGGTGTTTAGCATAGCATATAGAAAAATACAATTGAGTCTCCTCTAATTATACTGCTGCAATTATTGCACGTTAGGCAAGGAAATGTGCCTGACCTTTTACTACACAATGATTCTTTTGTAGATTTTTTCTCTTAAATATCTGCTTTTGTTAAATCCTTTCATATATTATTTCCTCTTTTGTATAAAAATAAAGGTGTCACCCTAAACAATTTTCCATAAGTTTGATCTCTTTGTAAAATGTGCCTTTATTTTAATACAGGTCTTCTGATGTCACAGGAATTGGCACTGCGTGTTGCTACAAAAGGTCTTTGTTGTACTTTGGACTTTAAGATCATCATAGGAGAGGCTGAGTAAAATGAAGAGATTGTGTAAGTATGAATCAGCAAGGCATGGGTTAATGTTTTAATGCAGAATAGGGTTAATTTTAAGTGAATAAGCAAAATACCTTATCAAGATACAGGCCAATACAGTTGCAGTCAACTTTCACGAATTGCAGAGTTATACAGACAATTGACCTTCCCTGAAGATAAAGACTTTTGCAACACGATTACCTTGACACCCAAACTTTTTAACATAGAACCAAGACCAACCAGCTCCCTACACTAAGCCACTGAAAGAAGATACAGCTACGGGGCGAGAAAAATTGAATATGTAGGGACTGTTTTCCTTCAAGTATATATATTAGTGTTATATGCGAGAAAATGTGTCCAGACCAGTTATCTGTATTCATAACACGAGGGCAGCAGCTCTGTATTATTAATCCTAATTGCGTGCTGAGCTATTAATTTAAATCTACTTAAGAAACCTCTTCGTATCAGACCTACCTTCCTTCATCTTTTGTCTTTATTCTTTATTATTAATCTTCTGTGACTGCAGAAATGAGGTACGAATAATTCATTTTGTTTAATCTTTTTGGTTCTATAACATATCCTCTTCTGATAAATATAGCCCTCGTTTCATTAGTGCATATTGCCGTGATAAGATCATAAGATATTATGTATTTTAATCAATATTATGTATTTTAATCAATATGGTGCTTCAGTTAAGGTTTTTAACTCTCTCTCACACACCAACAGATTTAATACATTTTAATAAAGACAGGGTATAAGATATATTTTTACTAAAGCTGGTATGTTGTAAAATATGTTATACTTATACATTGTAACATAAGTTGGGTCCTTTAACTGCAGGACTCCACAGGGGGCTTATGGGCTACCAGGTTGTGGTGCCACTAAGTCTGTCCTAAGTCCATAGATCAAAGTAACCCTTGCTGCCAGAAGTGTGAACAGCCATCTGAGTTAACTATCCAAGTCCTGGGATGATTACAGGCCATTCCGGCAAGTAGTCACCTCCCTAGTCTGAAAGGCATCTGGGCTCTGCATGACAAGTAGGCAAGATGGCGATTTTTGAGCATGCTCTATTGCCATGCTGAAACTCAGGTGCCAGGCGTCGCAAGACTGGCAAGCATGTGAATGGTTAGCAGTAAAGTTCCCACGTTGCGGGTTGGCGGTAATGCTGTGGGACTGACTTTGCAAATGTTATAAAACAGTTAGTAGCCAGCCCAGGATGAGATCCCAAGACCGACTCAAAGAAGCCTTCCGAAGCTAGCAAGGAAACAGCTGCAGGACTTCAGAGCAGGATATTTTCCCACTTTCAGCACCATTTCAAGCGGAAAGTAGGACAGCGGCTGGAGGCTCAAGCCGATTTGATTTCCAGGACTTTTGGGGCGAAATCCCGGTCATACAACGGACTTATTAAAGACTTCATTTCAGTCAAAGAAGTTCAGTTTTTCAGCCCAAAACCCCAGTAAGTGTGTTTTCTCCTGTATTATTGTAATCCACTGTGTGTATGTCTGTTTCCAAGAAATAAACACAATTTATTTTACATTTTGGTTTTGCTCAGTGCTATGATCCCAAGATAAAGGTGTAAGAGCCTGGTCTCCCGTGACAGACACAAACGTGATTTCTCATATTTCTACGCCAGTGACCTCTCTGGAGTAAATCCTGACATATGGTAAGGTAATGTATAGGGATTTCTGTTTAATGTTTTATCCTGTTATTTTAACAAACTGTCCTGCATTTACTGTAATTGTATGTTCTTGTAATTATCTTTTTCTGTAATCTGAAGCACAGTATTTTTATATATTTAAAACATTCTTTACTATGTGATGCTTTGGGTCTCTGAATGAACTGTTGCACGCTTTGGAGAGAGTATTTAAATTTTCTGACACATTTTGCTACAACAGATTTGTGTGTGTTAAGTGCATAGTTTTTCTATAATAAACAGGGACCTTTGCGAATGTGAAAAGTGGGCCACCTTGAGAGCTGTTTATTAACCATTGTCCCGTATGCAGGTCACGTGCTCACAGGTGTGCTGTATGTGACAGTGTATATATGCAATGCTAGGTTAATGGCTTTTTAGCCTATGATTTGCATATGAGTAAATCACAGCGCATAGAAACAAGGTTTGCTCTGTGTATGCACTATACTAGACATTGAGATTGATCTCCACTAAAAGTTTGCGTTCCGAAATTTCTGTGGTTAATGTGAGGGCATCGTAACGCTAATCACCTTTGTGGATCTGTTACATTTATCAATATATTAAATAGGGGTAACATCATGATAAAATATTTAACAGACTTCTGAGGATCTAGCCCAACAACGTGTGTAAGAACGTTGGATACATCTGTATACACTGTGACTGTTATATTGGTAACTTTTTACATTACAGTACATTACAAATGTATTCCCAAATTTGTGCATGCAGAATGTGAGTAACATCCTGTATTAGGCTATCATTTGGCTTAATCCTTTGGTGTTAGGATGTGCTATGTGATTTATCTATTTAATACATGCTTTATACATTTTTGACACATAGGATCTATGGTACCCCTTAATGTTCAGTGATATATTAGTTGTCCATGCTACATTAAAATGCTTGCATTCAGATAACTGCACAAGAAGAGGATTGATGGATGCTCGATTAAGTTCTTGATGAAGGTCAAACATAAAAAAAGAATAACTGAGGTTTGTGTAACTCACAGAAAAGTCATTCAAAGGCATGCAATTCTTCAAAACTCCTAAATCCCATACTTCATTAAACCAAATGTAAGCTTTTAGTCATCCCAAATACTCACTTTAAAAAGTGCTCATTTAATGTGTGACTTTGTCATGATGGTACAGTAGAGGTGGCCCATGTTATCAAAGTCTGTCAGATCTGTACGTCTGTAATCATTAGCTCATTTGTAACTTCAACAGAGATTCATAGCTTTATTTTAGGCTTCAAAGAAATTGGGAGTTCAAAGCAAGTTCAGGTTAGATAAGCAAGCTGTTGTATTCCAATCTCGCTTAAAAAAAAAAGTTAAAATGCTAATCCTCCAGAAGAAAAATGTACCACACATGTAAATTGAAATGCTCCGCCATAAAATAATATTCATATTTAAATCCAAAGATTAATAGCACTTCCGCAAACTAGGGCTCTGAAACTACTTCTAGATAATACCACAGTAGGACTGGAAAGATAATACCACAGTAGGACTGCTTGTCCCTATAGACACACACTATAGTGCATTAGAATAGAGTATTTTAGTCTACTGTGCTATGCTTGAGAAACTAAATAAGAGCTACAGACTTTTTTTTGTCAGTAACTAATCTAATCATTGGCTGTCTGGCTTTACATTTCAAATATGATCATCAGTTATTTTGCCGTTATAAAACACATTAATATAATATCATTATATTATATAATTTCCACTAGGAAGCTGGTTGAAGGTTATACATCACACACAGTTAAGTTATGATAGGGTGACAAAAACATCCTCATCATACACAATACAGCAGCAACAAAACACATGTTCACCCACGTGAATGCAGACTAACCCACTCTCTCCGACGTAGTTTAGGGACAAAAATGGTGAAAGATGGAGGTGTACCGCCATCTTTCCCCATTTTTTCTTCATTCATGTATGTGGCAGGAGCACACCAACAGAAATTCCAGTCACAGGGATCTCGTGAGTACTGTGAGAGGCCCTGTTGGGGCAGCTACTGGACCAGTTAGGAACTTTTAAACTTTATTATCATTTAATTTTAACAATTCGTGCTCTAAGGCTGTTTTTGTGGGGAGCGGGTGTGCATCACGGGATACCGCAGCACCCCAGAAGTTTACTGTCTCAAACACGGGCCAGCCACGATGCGTGCCTAGCCTTGAGCACCTGTTATTTTTATCAGATCATTGACACCACATACCTGTACTCACAAACTGGATTTAACTCCAACCTTATAAACATAAGGAACATCTTCCATTGCACTATTAAGAACACCGCTATATGTACTATAAACGCAGCCATGTCCAATTGAGGGTTTGAAGCACTGATATTGGAGCTAATTCGCTATATAGGAGCAAAAAGTATGCATAAAAGCAACAGTGTAGCAATTCTGGGGCCAAACAAATGCACTGTATGTACCAAATAATTCCTATTTATATCAATATGATTTTTTTCTATGATAAACTTGCCTTTATTTGCTCCACTTTTGCCTTGATACATAGACCCCATAGCGTTTAGACCAATGATTTAATAGATTTCAAACATTTTACAATGTTTAAATGGTGCAATCCATCCTAGGACCTAAGTGAACTAATGTGAACTAATGGCAGTGACCTGTTTAAGGGATTACATGTGGGTGATTGATTCTTTTTTTACCCAAAGCTGACACCTACAGTATGAGTACTGTATTTATAAATACTCTAAGTTAGTTTGTAAACCCGGTGAGCTGCGACATGGAACGGTATTGATTTCCTCCATCTACTCCCTTTTGCTTGATGTCACTGAGTGTTCAGTGAATGGCTTTCACTGCCAGAGCCCCTCTCCCCTTTTCTATATTGGCTCTCTGTAAAGGGCAGGATGGGATAAGGGAAAATGTAAAAGCAGCAAAACATTTTGCTATTAGCATGGCTAGATTTATTTTGGGGGAAAATACGCTGTACAACACGTTATTTTCTGGCCGGCTATGTGGGATTTCAGCTTCAATATAGATACATTCAAACTTTAATTGTGAATATGTGATAAGGTGAAACTGGAAATCAGCACTTTAAACACTACATACTGCTGCGGCACAGTTTATTCGAGCATTTGCCCGTTCTGTGCCGCAGCAGTAGCCTGGCGCGCGCCCGAGTGTGACGGGCGCGCGCCGAAGCAGCGGAAGAGCGCCCTCCGATCGGGGCGCTCTCCCTACCGCTGCCGGGTCCGCCGGGTCCCCCGGAACCCCCTGCCGCTGTCCCGCGATCGCGGGACACCAGGGCTCCCTCGGGGAGCCCTGGACGCGCGTGCAGGGGGCGCAGGCTCCCGAAGACGCGTGACCGCGCGTCTATGACGCGTGGCACGCCGAGGGGCGGCCACTAGCAAGCCGGGAAATCTCCCGGCTTGCGGATCTGGCCGCACTGCGATAAAGTGTGTCGCCAGTGTACTATCTGATATGCACGTGGCTCCCATCGCTCTGACTTTGATAATGTACTGCAATATGATTTCACAAACTGTTTTAAAACATTGACAAAATGGAAACTATGGTACTTGGGATTGAACCCTACCATGCTTAACATCCCGGGGGCCCAAAATATGACCTGAGTATCAGAGCATACGTACAGTAATGTACATTTTCCCCCTTTTGTGGCTTAAGCAAAACATTGCCATTCTAACCAGAGTATTTTAAAATGAATGTTTCCTATTTGCATGTTAAATTTGTGCTAAATATATCTCTCTCATGTTCCTTCCCACATCTAGCATTGATAAATGCCAGTATCTCACAATTATAGGGAGGAGTGGCTCGGTGAATAAATACACTGACTCTGTAAAGAACGGAACTGAGAGTTAATTGGAGGAACCTGGTTCAATTCCTGGTGTCAGCTCCTTGTTACCTTGGGCATCAGGCACCTGGGCAGGGAATGTGTCTGTAGCAATCCTATGTGCTGCGTACCGCACTCTATACTGCAATTGTGAAGAGCTTAAGTCCCATTGGAAGAAAAGTGCTATATGAAATAAAGTTATTATGTATTCAATGCAAGTAAGTCATACGGCATTTTTTAAGATAGACAGTAAACTGCCTGTAGGTTTTAATATGCAGTATTTACTGTTTAGAAAATATGGTCAGAAAATGTAGAGAAAAAAGGAGCACAGTAATGAAAGAGAACTGGAGACAGCTTGAGAAAAACAAAAAAGATTTATTGAGGCATTGTCACTCTTTGGCAAAGCGCCCTTTGCACGAGGAACGCGTGAGAGGTTTTCTTTTACATTTTAGGCTGATGTCTCAATAAATCTTTTTTTTGTTTTTCTCAAGCTGCCTCCAGTTCTCTTTCATTGCATTGCTCCTTTTTTCTCTACATTTTCTTACCTGTTTTGCATGCACGCCAGGATGTCGGGACCGCCCTTCCTGGTGTTGTGAGTATCATTGATGACCACAAGATTTGCTGCAACATTATGGATATAATCGCTGCGCGATTATTGCCAGACCTTGCCTTTGATTCCAGCTGGTGATCATCGGCTTCGTCTAGGCATATACCTTTCCCTATCTATAGTTTATTATCCTTCAGAGCCTGGTCTAGCTCACAGCCACATGGACATTCCGTTTTATCAGGGGTTAACATACCTTATCTCCAATTGCTTGTTTTGTCCGGGGTTTTGTAGCGCCTGTCACTGAGGTGATCCCTCTACTTACTTCTAGAAAATATGGTTTTCTGTTCTACATTATGACTTTTATCATAGAAGTTCAAAGCTAAGTTTAAATGTAGTGGCAAATGTTTCATCACACAGTGCTGCAAACAATATGGTCAATAGATTCAACAACCATGTTACCATCTCTATTGTGTGTAATACTTATTCAAAACTCCAACTGTGTCTTTCACACATTGGTTTTAAGCCCTTCTTAGTTTCCATTTGTTACAAAAGATCTTTTTTTAATTTACCAATCCATCCATGCAAAATTAAGTCAATGTAGCATTAGCGACTGACGATGAATCTAAAGAATATAGGACATAGCTCACCATGAGAAACAATTCTAAAAATATGCCAATATATCTCTTTAGGTTTTCACACAACAATGGCTAGAATCACTAAAGCATGCAGGTGAAATGCATGGACAATCAGCATTTAAGTAAATGGCAATGTATGAGCAAAAGTGCTTGCACTGTTTCTCAAGAATTTAGCCATAATGCGGATGTGCATTAATTATCTAATAGCCCAACTACAATATATTAGTAATTTTAGTAAATGTGGCATTTATCTTGAGCTGTGTAAGCTAGATTCCTTTCCTCTCATATCTAGGTGAATTATATTCAGTAAATGCAAAATGAATCACTGTCACAGAAAACTAGAAAGACAACCTATAATAAATAGTATTAGCAAAAATACTAGGGCGCTCTCTCTGACTAAGATAAAAGATAAAAAGCACTTGTATTAACGGGCTAGAGGGCCCCTGTGTATACCCCAATGTTGGTATACACCTTCGGAGTCCACTGTCCATAGCTCAGAACCCTAAAGGGAATCTTTCCATGATCCCCGGTAGAAATTGTGAAGAAAGAAAACAAGGGGAGCGCAGATCAACAGATGAATGCAGGTATCAATAAAATAAAATACAATGGCAGAATGGTTAACAATGTAGCCAAACTTACTTAGTACCTCAGGTGGTTTGGGGCACAAGTCCCAATAACAGTGCTCAATCCAATTCAGACTCGTTAACACTTGAATAGCTTAAATCCACATATCATGGTATAAAGGAAGCAAATAAAGCCAAGAGGTAGAGCATTGGACCCAGTGTTGTGAAGTGCAGCAATGACACTATGTAGTATAATAGTCCACGTGTTGGAGTAAACAAAGGGTTAGCATACCATCAATATGTATAACTCCGCCAAACAGGACATCTTTGCTGCAACACTGTTCCTGGTCATCAAGTCCCCATGTGAAGGAGAAATACAATACTCACAGGTAGCAGCTTCCTTTGGTGCGTGCAGCACGCTCAGAGTTCATGTAGAAGAGAAATCCTTGGATTTGCAGCGGTGCACAGCCAAGTAGGAGAGGGGACCAGCAAGGTGTGGGTTAAAAATATATTTATTAGTATTGCATAGTATAGGGGACACACACTCCGACGCGTTTGGGACAGGGATTGTCCTTTATCAAAGAGCTGATTCGCGTCATTCGCCCTCACATTCTTATAGAGCACTCCCCGCCCACCTATGTCATCGCGCTGCGTGATTTTGGCGCGAAAATCGCCGAAGTATAACCTCATTGGTTGCAATTCTCAGCGAATAGGACAGCTGGATGCCGTGGGTGTGTATCAAGGGGAGGGGAATGACGCGCTTCTCTCACCAGCACACAGACCCCTCCGCTGACGCACATAGCAACGCTGCTTGGTGATGTTCCCAAACAATAACAATGAACCTCCTGTCGGAGTATATAGTAGGTTTCTATGCAGGCTAGCGGATGGGCGGGAGGGGGGGGGAAGGGAAACAATGCAAAAGACTTGTGAGGAGGAATCAGAAAAGAATAAAATTAGCATGGCAAAGCATACTAAGCTAAAGACATAGTAACATTTACATGAATCATTAAAAACAATTTACCAATGGTTTGCGAATCTGAAACTGAAATGGAGGTGATATATTCAGGTTGGGAACAATATATAATCATATCATTATTTCCATTTAACCATATATTATTGATATTCGTGAAATCAATATGGCAATTTTAGAATACATTTGTACCTGTGTATTGTGTAAAGAAACATGTACACTGGCGACACGTTTTATTCTTTGTTGGCTAGTTCCGCAAGCCGGGAGATGTCCCGGCTTGCTAGCCAAATCCCCTCGGCGTGCCGCGCGTCACCGATGCGCGGTCACGCTTCATCGGGTGCCTGCGCCCCATGCACGCGTGCCCAGGGCTCCCCGATGGAGCCCTGGTGTCCCGCGATGTGGGGGACGGCGGTGGGGGGTTCCGGGGGACCCGGCGGACCCGGAGAGGGGAGGGGGAAGCCCAGATCGGAGGACCGCTCCTCCGAGGCTTCGGCGCGCGCATGGGACACCCCGGCGCGCGCCCGGTTACTGTCGCGGCCGAGACCAGGCAAAGGTAAGAATAAACTCTGCCGCAACAGTATTACTCTTCTATATAAATATAACACAATGCACTGTACGGGGAACCTAATATTATTAACCCCATATGTCTTTAAATCCTTAACTCAATAAATTTTATCAGATGAGCGGACAAAAACAGGTATCGGATGCAAGCTGATCATTTAAAACATATAGGGATCATAGTGGATAATTGGGTCTGTTCGAACAGTAGTGTATGAAACAACGTGATTGGTGAAGAAACTGGCGCTAATTAAGTGCTAGTGATCACTTAAAATACAGTGAATATATATAACACGTATATAGTGATATAAAATAAAATCGTGACTCAAAATAGTGCAGTAGTGAAAATATAATAAACGTTGTAACCCCCTGCTCAAACCCTCTGGAAGGGACTGTCTTGGCTGGTCCCAGAAGATCAAACGATATTTTCTCAACCCAGGGGGAGCATGTAGGAGAAAACACAACAGACAAAACACACTAAGTGCAGACTATATGGTTCAGGTGTGAGGTAATAATGATGCTTGGCCTCTATGTGCTGCCTACTCACAGGATGTAGGTAGGATAAGTACTCTACCTAGAGTGGACCAGCCCAGGAGGTGAGAGGATTGGTGCCCGTGAACTGTCAATCAACCGCCGAACCGGAAGTGACGCGACGGAGCTGATCGTGCCCACCGGAAGTGACGCGACGCGCCGGAGACACTGTAGCAGGAGATCCCCATACTGTCATGGTGTTGTTAGAGAAGCACAGGGAGCCGGCAGAGGTGAACAGTCCGGGATATCGGCGGTGCGGTGAGCTGCGGCAACCACCCTTACCCTCCTATCACTTATATAGTGAAAAAACGCTTATTTTGATTTTATACATTGTGAGTGCACATTTTATAATATTTCATAAAGTTTATCTGTTTACCATTGATCTGCACCATGGAGGTCTGTCTTTATCTTTACATGTACACCTGCTACTGATACCTCAGTCCCAGCTGCTTCCTGTGCATGGTTAGAGGGACCCACCACTTTCTACTGATCACGCCACTGTACTTATCCTACCTACATCCTGTGAGTAGGCAGCACATAGAGGCCAAGCATCATTATTACCTCACACCTGAACCATATAGTCTGCACTTAGTGTATTTTGTCTGTTGTGTTTTCTCCTACATACTCCCCCTGGGTTGAGAAAATATCGAACAGTAGTGTATGCAATAGATATTAATTCAAATTGTTGCATTAAGCTTTAATGCAACAATTTGAATTAATATCTATTGCATACACTACTGTTCGAACAGACCCAATTATCCACTATGATCCCTATATGTTTTAAATGATCAGCTTGCATCCGATACCTGTTTTTGTCCGCTCATCTGATAAAAAAATTTGAGTTAAGGATTTAAAGACATATGGGGTTAATAATATTAGGTTCCCCGTACAGTGCATTGTGTTATATTTATATAGAAGAGTAATACATGTTTCTTTACACAATACACAGGTACAAATGTATTATAAAATTGCCATATTGATTTCACGAATATCAATAATATATGGTTAAATGGAAATAATGATATGATTATATATTGTTCCCAACCTGAATATATCACCTCCATTTCAGTTTCAGATTCTCAAACCATTGGTAAATTGTTTTTAATGATTCATGTAAATGTTACTATGTCTTTAGCTTAGTATGCTTTGCCATGCTAATTTTATTATTTTCTGATTCCTCCTCACAAGTCTTTTGCATTGTTTCCCTTCCCTCCTCCCCCCCCTCCCGCCCATACGCTAGCCTGCATAGAAACCTACTATATACTCCGACAGGAGGTTCATTGTTATTGTTTGGGAACATCACCAAGCAGCGTTGCTATGTGCGTCAGCGGAGGGGTCTGCGTGCTGGTGAGAGAAGTGCGTCATTCCCCTCCCCTTGATACACACCCACGGCATCCAGCTGTCCTATTCGCTGAGAATTGCAACAAATGAGGTTATACTTCGGCGATTTTCGCGCCAAAATCACGCAGCGCGATGACGTAGGTGGGCGGGGAGTGCTCTATAAGAATGTGAGGGCGAATGACGTGAATCAGCTCTTTGATAAAGGACAATCCCTGTCCGAAACGCGTCAGAGTGTGTGTCCCCTATACTATGCAATACTAATAAATATATTTTTAACCCACACCTTGCTGGTCCCCTCTCCTACTTGGCTGTGCACCGCTGCAAATCCAAGGATTTCTCTTTTACTTAGTACCTCAGTCATGCACAAGGGTTAACAATGAACCAAAGTTAATGCACTTACTGTGATGTAGTGTAGTGTAGTGAAAGCATATATAATAAAATTACTTACACGGCCCTGTGTGAGTGTGGTGTCCTCAAAGGTTTCTTTACTTAAGCCTTCTGCCCGGCGGGGCCTCTGCTTGTTCTTTAGTCTGGCTCTTCCTCGTATGGAGTTGCCGGATAATCCCCCAGAGTAATAGTAGAGTGCAGAGAGAGTGGATGTTGACAGTAAACCTTGTAGTATTTATTAAAACAATAGTAATAATACACACTAACATATATAAAATATCCCGGTGGGTGTAGAAAAGTCAGTGTAAGTGGTTGCACCTAAGCGCTCTCTGCTCCCACGCCCGGACAGCAGTCGTTGAAGTGCACAGCTGGAACGTACTCGCACTGGATAACTACGGTGGCCTCCGGGGGGGAAAAACAGTCCAGATGATTCGAGCAACGCGTTTCGCTAGTTCAGATTCCTCAGGCTCTAAGAATCCATGTGACGTCCCTCAGAGGGTTTAAATACTCTCCCGCTATGTCCATTAGGGCATCACGGCTGTAATCAATCTTCTGGAGTTCGAATTCCTGAACACACATTCGTTGGGGGTGCAAGTGGTAGCACCTCGTAGATGGAAATGGCACAGATGTTGAAAAGTCCTGCTAAATATCTTAACCCCAAATTGGCTGACATATAAAGACTGTGCCAGCAAATTATAAAGATGGTACGCATAGAAAATTGTCCTATTGAATTCAATAACCCCAAGATGGCTGACAAACATTGAATGTGGAAACAAAAATGAAACACAATAAAAGCATAATAAAAAATGTCTAAGCTATAAGAAATGGTAAGTCTTACCCATTCCTTGCTGTCCTTAAAAGATTAGCTAGGCTCTTAAGTCCTGAACACTCAAATGATGCAAAGTTTCATAACTGAATGTTCAAAAATATATTCACTTCGAAGCGATTAATACCAAATTAATAATGCGATCGCCCACTCTGGGGTCCGGAACCCTACTGTATCCACACTTTCCTAACCGACTAAGGGGCCTATGCAGAGAGCAGCGAATTTTAAAATTGGCGAATTTATTAAAAAGTAGCTTTTTTGGAGAGTTTTAATCTCCATATGCAGAAAAGTGCGAATTCTGCTATGTTTAACATGGATGCGTGTGGCGAGTTTAAATGGGCGAGATGCGCGCTTCAGAAATGTGTTAAAACAAATTCGCGGCTTTTTTTTTCCCTTTGCAATGGCCGCGAGCGGCAGTTTTTTCTGGCGAGTTAAAACTGAGACAATCGCGCCATTTTATTGGCGCGAACAGCCGCTAGATGCCGTTCGCGCCTCTCTGCATACGGATATTTTTAAAACTGGCGAGATTGAGGTTCTCGCCAGCCGCGAGGCGAGTTTTATAACTAGAAAAGAAAAATTGGCGCGTTTTTCGGAACTCGCCATTTTCTGCTGCTTTCTGCGCGATTTTCTCCAAAAAATGGCGAATTTCGAAATAGCACTGCTCTCTGCATAGGCCCCTAAATAGTATAGCCTGCGTAAACGTGTTAAAAACACCGCTTGGATTGGGTAAGTGAATAATCTTTCAAATTAACCACTTGAGATACATAAAGTCTCTACTTTAAAAAAAAAAAAAACACATGCATTGAAGTTGTTTACTGGGAATAGGCCATTTTCAAAATAATATAATGTTTATATTACGTATGACGTATAGCAGCACTGTGTATGTAATGTAGGGTTAATCAGTGAGCATGTTGTGACCATGTGTGTTGATTGTTAGAGGTTAACCATGTGGGTGGTGGTGGTAGGTTACAGATTAAATGTACTGTGGGAAGTGTGTAGGCTAAGAAAGGTTGGAGAGAGTTTGTAATGGATGGATACTATTCCCACTGTTATAGTATGCTATTGGTAATACGGGGTTCAATGGATATATAGTGTAGTTTAAAACATCGATAACCTTTTTTTTGTTTTAGAAATGATGCGGCTTGGCATGATATCAGAAGGATACAATGCAATTTAAGCTCATTGTCACGGTAGACCAGGTCTTACCAACACTTTAATACCGGGATTTTGGATTGAGCACACAAGATGGGCAAAATAAATTGTAATTTACTGTATTTCCTTTTAAGACAAACACACAGTATTCAAAATTACAGTCAATAAAACACTGGGATGGGGAAACGAAATCAAATGTCCACAGAACTAAACAAAGTCTCTGGGCACCCCTGCACACATGCAAGTGGGTGTGCGATTTGAGTCGTGCGACAATCCTTGGCTAGGGGCACAAGTTGCCACCCCTACTGTATATCTTCGCCGAAGGGAAGGATTTCGCAATGTCCTTACAGGATTCGTTTGGGAATCCTTAGCTCAAACGAATTCTGGAAGAGGGGTGCAAATCTTCGTTATGCTGTAGTTAACCCCTCACACTTCGGAACCGCTGACGCTGTATCTTTGACGTTTCTTGTTGAATCTTAGATGGATCAGGTGAATCTCATTGGGACTGGGCTGCAGGCATTTTTATAGGGTTAAGGGTCCTATACCTAACATATACACCCAATACTTTCGTGGGAATAATTTTTCCCACCTATCCAAGACTTGCCAGTAGCTCACAAAAAGGGCAGAAGATGCTTCCCGGTTTGCATAGAGCATGTGCCAACTTGACACCTAAGCTGCTTAGCATACCAGGCCCAACCTCTTACCTGGCAACAGTAAGTCTGGGGTTTAGCTACCAAGTGTGGTGCCCATACTTCGCACCGGTATATGATACTTACAAACATCCCAGCCACCCTAACACCTAGGGTCTCTGAGGCTTTTCAACTCCGGACTTCCCTAGACACACTGGCACTTTCCTAACCGACTAAATAGTATAGCCTGCGCAGACATGTTAAAAACTCTAAGCAAAGTGATCAATTAGAATGTGACACATTATATAAAAGAACTGGCAGATTGAGTCTTTACAATTTTAGCATTAATAATAGCCATAATCTACAATGACCTAATATCTTAAAGCTGCCTGATATATCTAGACAGCAATGCCATAAATGGATGAACCCACTATCCTCAGGAGTTATATTTCTCCTGGAGCCCAAGTAAAAGTATTAACACACACTTTAAAATATGATAAAACATCCATACCGGAATACAAGACCATTACACGGAGTAAAATTATAACGCTGGGTGTATTTAATGCATAGGGATAAATACTCAGGGGGGAGAATTGTCCTATTGAATTAATTAACCCTGTGACAGTGTGAATAAAAGCCACCAGCTATATGCCTGGCAAACATATGTTTAGTCTGCAGTGCAGCAGTGATGAGGTTAACTTCAGCTGGGAAGCTCATGGCAATTAGTTGAATCCCAGCTGCCTAATCAAGGTGTGTTAAAAACCCCAGGATGTGCACACATGCAACTAGCTGGTCAGGAGACAGGAGTGAGTTACTGAAGAGATTACTGATACAAGGTCTGTTTGCAAAGTACATGGTTTATGAACTGTCTGGCTCCTGCATGCAAAAGAGTAGCTGCCTTATTTTTGCTCTGTCTGCTAAAGAGAACCTTATTTTTGCTCTGTCTGCTAAAGAGAAACTATTTTGCTCTGCCTGTTAAAAAAAAGCTATTTTTCTTTTGTTTGCTGATGAGAAGTTATTTGTTTTTGGTGTGCTGTATGTTTTAAGGCTAAAATAAATAAGCCTTATTCAAATAACCTGCATGTTTAGTTGCATGTACTCTGCAACATATTTTGTCAGAAGTGCCGGGATTTTCAAATGGCCCCTGCAGTTAAAGGGCCACACACACACACACACAAGAATGAGAAAAATGGAAGAAGCTTTGAAAGAGTTTTTGTGCGAGCAGACCAGACAGCAAGGACAACTAATGCAGGAGCAGGCCTGGCTACAAGCAGAGAGAGATGAAAGACTACAGGCAGCACAGGATGAGCGGATGGCCAGGCTGCTGACCCAATTCCAGGTGTCTGCCAATCCAGAACCTGCAAACAGAACCCTGGTTCTCCTGAGGAAAATGGCTCCGAACGAGGATCCAGAGGCTTTTTTACTGACATTTGAAAGGGTTGCTGAAGCTCAGGGCTGGACTGCAGATCGCTGGGCCACTGCTTTGGCCCTGCTCCTCATAGGAGAAGCCAAGGCCTCATATCAGGGCCTCCCTACAGATCAGGCAATGGACTACCGACAAGTAAAAGCCGCCATACTGGATCGCTTAGGTCTGACCCCAGAGACCTACTGGCAGCAGTTCCGGAACATGAAGAACACTGCTAAGATGAGACCCTGGGTCCTCGCTCAGCGGTTATTGGACTTGTGTACGCGCTGGATACAACCCGAGGAGTGCACTAAGGAGGCAATTCTTGAGCAGATTATGTTGGAACAATACCTACAGATAATACCCCCTTTTGCACGCTCGTGGGTAAAACGCCACGCTGCTGAAACCCTAGCTTTGGCGGTCCGACTCATGGAGAACTTCCTTGGGGCTGAGGAGCAGGCGAGTGTCCTGGACCCGACGGATCCGACTCCACCGGCACTTGCGGATGCCCAAAGAGGGAGGTCGGATCAACGGGGAACCCGTTCATACGCAACCGCCAAGTCCAACGGAAGGAGCAGTCATTCCAGAAAGGGCGGAGTCCAAATGCTGGTCCCTGCCGAGACCCTCATCCCCTTCATGAGGTCGGCTGGTCGCCAAATGAGAGGAACTTCCGAGGATGTCGCCCACAGGACCCACCAGATGCCTGGTCTCCAGTATCCAGTCCAGCGGAGCGCTATCCGCGGCACCCTCCTGCGAGGGAACCCTCTCCCTGTTCTGCCTACGGAGAACAAGGCCACCGGCATGTGGACTGTCCACAGATGGATTGTTCCTTCAGCAGGACCGTCGCCTCGGCCTTCACTGGAGAAAGTTACAAGCCCTGGCTACTTCCAGCCCAGGTTGGAGAGAAAACCATCCAGGCCCTTGTAGATTCGGGCTCTGGGAAAACTCTGGTCTTCCAGGAACTGTTACCGCCTAACGTGTGTTCTTTTGACTCCCCATGGAGTACAGAATGTAAACACGGTGATGTAAAGCGGTATCCGACGGCCAAAATCCGGCTACAGGTAAAAGGCCAGGAGGACTACCTTGAAGTAGGAGTCGCTCCTTGGCTCCCTGCCCCCGTTGTGCTCAGCCGGGACTGGCCTTTCTTTTCGGACCTAATGGCTCCAGTCTCTCATGAGGAGCCTTATTCTATGGCTCAGGAGAACCCTGGCAAACTGTTTCCCTTCTCGGCAGACCTTTTCCCCAGTAGACACCGGGTTCAAAAGACTCGGAAGCAAAGACGCTCTGACAAACATTACTGGTTGCAGAAATCTGGGTCTCAAGGTGACCATTCTAATAGCCAGAAGTCCCAAGTGATGACTGGGGATGGCCAGAGGGAGGGGGATATGGGCCCTGGAGATTTACCAGACCTATACCTCCCTGATTTTTGCCAGAGGCAAAGGGAAGACCCAGTCCTTGCTAGACATCATGATAAGGTGGTAAAAATTGATGAGCAAATTTTGAATGTACAGGGGGTGATAGTATTCCCCCATTTTGAGCTATCAAATGATATCCTGTATAGGGTGAATACAGGACACAAACAGGGGAGGTCACCAGACAGATATTGGTTCCCAAGGCGTTTGTTAAATCTGTGTTCACTCTAGCCCATACTGTCTCTTGGGGTGGTCACCTGGGCAGGGATAAAACATTGGACCGTATTTCGGCCTGATTTTATTGACCAGGGATGCATAGTAATATTGTTAAGTTATGTGCGGCATGTCCGGAGTGCCAGCTAACTAGTCCAAAGGGAAAACAACCAGCCCCTTTGGTTCCTCTACCCTTGGTGTCAGTTCCCTTTGAGAAGATTGGGGTAGACTTGGTAGGACCTCTAGAACCTTCTGCGAAAGGACACAGGTTTATTCTTGTAATAGTTGATTATGCAAAAAGATATCCTGAGGCGTTCCCCCTGAGAACAGCAACGGCGAAGCAAGTAGCCAACAAGTTGTTGGAACTGTTCTCACGGGTTGGACTTCCCCAGGTTATGTTGACAGACCAAGGTACAAATTTTATGGCTAAACTGATGCAGGATGTCTTGAAATTACTAGAGGTCAAGTCTGTTCGGACATCGGTCTACCATCCACAGACTGACGGATTGGTGGAAATATTTAACCGAACTCTAAAAGGGATGCCGAGGAAATTTGTAGATTCAGAGAAGAGAGCCTGGGATGAACTTTTCCCTTTTCTGCTATTTGCAGTGCGGGAAGTTCCCCAGGCCTCCACTGGATTCTCTCCATTTGAACTGCTCTGTGCCGCCAACCCCGGGGTATCCTAGACCTCCTAAAGAGTCCTGGAAGAAACAGCGGCCCCCTTCTAAGAATACCCTGCAATATGTACTAGACTTTAGGAAGCGCCTAGATGTGGTCGGCCATTTTGCTAGGGAGAATCTTAGATCAGCCCAGGACAGTCAGGAGAGACATTATAATCAGAATGCTCGCATGAGAGTGTTTCACCCGGGAGACCAGGTGATATTATTATTACCCAGTTGCGAGAGTAAACTCCTGGCCAAATGGCATGTCCCATTCGAAGTACTCTGCCGCACGGGTGATCTGGATTATGAGATCGCTCAACCAGAGTCCAGGAAGGGTAAACAAATTTACCATGTGAACTTGCTGAAACCCTGGAAGATGCAGCGGTCTCTATTCATCCACCCGGTGGAAGAGGAAACGGACTTCGTCCTCAGCCCCCACGGGAGAACATTGTGGGTGACGATAAAATCCCAATGGGTAAACAGTTGTCCTCTGAACAAAAAGAGGACTTGTTAGCAATAATTACACAATTCCATGATGTTTTTTCTGATTTACCAGGGCCAACTAACTTAATTTCACATGCGATCGAGACAGCACCTGGGGTAAAAGTACGTTCCCGTCCTTATAGGTTGCCTGAAAGTTGTAGGGCCCTGGTAGAGAAGGAGGTACAAGGAATGTTACACTTAGGAGTGATTGAGGAATCATGCAGTGAGTGGTGTAGTCCACTAGTTATGGTCCCTAAACCCGATGGGAAGGTAAGATTTTGTGTGGACCTCCGAAAGGTCAATGCGGTATCCAAGTTTGACGCATATCCGATGCCAAGGGTGGACGAATTAATTGACGCCCTTGGTAACGCGGAATATATATCCACACTGGACTTGACAAAAGGATACTGGCAAATACCCTTAGAGGAAAAGTCCAAATGCAAAACAGCCTTTGCCACTCCCATGGGTTTATACCAGTTTGTGACAATGCCATTTGGACTGCATGGAGCCCCAGCCACATTTCAAAGACTCATGGTTAAGGTGCTGAGACCCCATAGGACTTATGCCGCAGCCTATCTAGATGACATTGTCATTTATAGTAAACACTGGCAGGCCCACCTAAATAGGCTGAAAGCGGTCCTCAAATCTCTAAGAGAGGCAGGGCTCACAGCCAACCCTAAGAAATGTGCCTTGGGTAAGAAATACTTAGGGTATGCAGTGGGAGGTGGAAACGTAAGGCCACTAGCCGACAAGGTAGTTGCCCTGAAAGAAGTTCCGACCCCCCAAACAAAAATGCAGGTATGCTCTCTGCTGGGTTTAGCAGGATACTACCGGCGGTTCATCCCCAACTACTCGGAAGTGGCAGCCCCTTTAACGGACCTCACACAAAAGTGTGCCCCTTCACAAGTGGTACGGTCAAGGGAGTGTTAGAGAGCCTTTGAGGACATAAAAAGGTGTCTATCAGAGGGTCCCGTCCTTAGACGCCCAGACTTCAACAGCTCTTTTGTAGTGCAAACAGATGCATCAGAGATAGGACTAGGGGCAGTGTTGTCACAACAGTTTGAGGGAGTTGAACACCCTATCATTTTCCTGAGTAGGAAATTGTTCCCGAGGGAAAAAAACTACTCAGTGATTGATAAGGAGTGCCTCGCAGTAAAGTGGGCAATCGAGGCTTTGAGGCATTACCTGGCAGGAGTCCATTTTACTTTGGTGACAGACCATGCTCCACTGAAGTGGTTAAATAGTATGAAAGATTCCAATGCTAGGTTAACTAGGTGGCATATGGCCCTCCAACCCTTCTCATTTGACGTTCAGCGCAGGCCGAGAAAAGGGAACGCAAATGCGGATTTCTTTTCTAGAGAAGGGGTGGATGGTCGGGCTTCAGTCGTGCGTAGCCTCAGCCACACACCAACAGGGGAAGAATGTGACAGGGTGAATAAAAGCCACCAGCTATATGCCTGGCAGACATATGTTTAGTCTGCAGTGCAGCAGTGATGAGGTTAACTTCAGCTGGGAAGCTCATGGCAATTAGTTTATTCCCAGCTGCCTAATCAAGGTTTGTTAAAAAAAAACCAGGATGTGCACACATGCAGCTAGCTGGTCAGGAGACAGGAGTGAGTTACTGAAGAGATTACTGATACAAGGTCTGTTTGCAAAGTACATGGTTTATGAACTGTCTGGCTCCTGCATGCAAAAGAGTAGCTGCCTTATTTTTACTCTGTCTGCTAAAGAGAACCTTATTTTGCTCTGTCTGCTTAAGAGAACCTTATTTTGCTCTGTCTGCTAAAGAGAGCCTTATTTTTGCTATGTCTGATAAAGAGAACCTTATTTTTGCTCTGTCTGCTAAAGAAAAACTATTTTGCTCTGCCTGCTAAAAAAAAAGCTATTTTTCTTTTGCTTGCTGATGAGAAGTTATTTGTTTTTGGTGTGCTGTATGTTTTAAGGCTAAAATAAATAAGCCTTATTCAAAGAACCCGCGTGTTTAGTTGCATGTACTCTGCAACAAACCCCAAGATGGCTGACAAACATTGATTGTGCAAACAAGAATGAAACACAATAAAAACATAATAAAAAAGTCTCAGCTATAAGAAATGGTAAGTTTTACACTGTGGTGTTAGGTAAGTTTGGCTACATTGTTAACCACTCTGCCATTTTATACAATAATAAATATGGTGATAAAGTGCGTCCTGCGCGAAACGCATAGGTGCGTTTGCCTTTTTGTGAGCTGTACAACTAATTAAATACATCTAGGAGTTGCCCAGGAACCTGGCATTTTTTTTGTGAATCTTAGCTGTGCTCTGTTTTTCTCTGCTTTTCCCTTTTTAGTGCAGAAAAAATTAACCCAAAAATCTGTTGGAGCAAAATGTGTCCGAAAGTGTAAATACTCTCTACAGAGCATGCAACAGTTCATTCAGAGGCCCAAAGCATCACTTTAATATATATAAAAATAAAGTGCTTAGATTACAGAAAAATATTACAAGTACATACAATTACAACAAATGCAGAACAGTTTCTTAAAATAACAGGATAAAACATAAAACAGAAATCCCTATACAGCACGTTACCATATGTCATAGGTTTTCCACAGAGAGGTCACTGGCGTAGAAAGATGAAAATTCACATACTGTAGTTGATCCCAAACACTCCTCTGTTGAATTCTGCTTTCATAACTAGGGCACGATCTATATACCATTCTTAACATAAGTCGACCCCTGTCATAAATCAGCTTCTAGGTTGGTGGTTTTATGACCTAGAATAACCTCCCCCCCAACCCCCCTTTTGAAGTTTAAAAAGGTATCTAGATATATGAAAGACCGCATAATGCCGTGACCCTGATACTTAGAAACACGTGAGTCATATCAGTAGGGTCAGGCGATTATGACGGATGTAAGAAGACTAATTCTGAGCAACTTGCTCCTAATTTTGAGTGACAAATGGATATCTGTCCTTTATCACCTGCTAAAAATGAAGGGTTTCGCCTTATTGCATTTGTCTCCGTGCAATGATTATAAATCTCTCATTTTTACTGTTAAGAATTACGGTCAGGCCTATAATTTCTTCATTTTAATAAAGTCCTCCAACCAAGTGGTGAACTGCTTGCCACCCCCTCTGGGCATCTCAAAGGGGTAGCTTTGGAAAGACCTCTAAAAGTGTCCTGTTTACTTGGATGTCAGAGGGGCCATAAATTAATCCACTCTTTGTCAAAACAGATGCCCTTATCTCCAGATTCTGTCAGTCCTAAAACTAGTCCTGGCCAAGAGTTTAACAGGCCATAAAATATTTATTTGTATAAAAAAAAAATCAATCTGTAACCCCATTAACTCCTGAAGCACCAGATTGATTA
Organism: Ascaphus truei; assembly: GCF_040206685.1. Lineage (NCBI taxonomy): Eukaryota > Metazoa > Chordata > Amphibia > Anura > Ascaphidae > Ascaphus > Ascaphus truei. Next base: position 100,685,178 of record NC_134485.1, on the reverse strand, counting down.
AAATACCTAACATCTCATGATATTATCATGCCACTATACTTCTGTGAATCTCAAATAATTTAACAATAGAAATAGAGAGTCATTTGGAAGAAATAATGGTGTCCTCTAATAAAGAATGAACTGATAGAACATGCGCATAGGCGTTTAAAATTTAGCCTTTGGTATTAACAGTATGTTAATAAATGCTAACACAATAGACTAATATTACAATTTGCAAAAATGTGATGGCAAATAGTGCCAGACTAAACGATTAGGAAGGATAAGTTAGACAGTTGGGTATATAAATGGTAGTTGCCGATAGCTGAGTGGGCAAAGGGGAGATGCACTAGCTAATAGAAGTTGTGAAGACTAAATGCTCATAATAACTGTGCTATTCTTTGCCAATCGGTGATCCTAAGCTTCAACAACTTTCTACAACTGTCTGCCTTCTACTTCCTGAATTACGTCACTGCGTCACGACGCCCAAGCCTTTCACATACGTAGGAGCTTCGTCAGGCATTGGGCACATTTCCAGACTCCAATTATAAAGTTCCTATGGTAAATACTTACCTGTTGAGCTGTTCTATTCTCCACTAATCCCAAATAATCTCTTCACATACTGTATAGAGGAGCCAGCGGATGTGTTACAGTAGCGAGAAAATGTTTTCTTTGTCCACCAGAGATTTAAGGGTTGATGTGATCTACATTACAAGTTGTCCATTTAGAGATATTATAACTGTTTGGGATTTCTTGTAAATATTTTTGAAACAGACAAAGCAGTCCATATATATTAAAAAAAAGGTTCAGCATAATCGAAGTACCAATAGTCAGACCTTGCAGGATCGTCTATCTGCCTTGCTCATGGTGCATCACATAATTATTCCCTACAATGTTGTTTGTTACTGTATACTGTATGTACTTTATATGTCCCAATTTCTAGACAAAAATTAGTCAACATCAGTTTTCAGCATATGGTATACAATATTTTGAATTTTCAGTATTGGCTACAATGCATAATCCACTTTAGCGCATTTTGAACTAAATTTGGCAATATTTACGAAGTATTGCTACACCATAAGACACCTTTCAGTCATGGAAGACACAATATGGCCCTCTTTTCTTCAATGGGCTGGAATATGTATTGTGGCACTGAAAGGTCTTTAATGGAATATCATAATTAATTTAGACTTAAATGCCTTTTCAAAACAAATACTTTGTTAGTTAAGGGATTGTTAGCTGTTGCTTAATCAAAGGACAACATGATTGACTACATAGGGTGGTAAATCAGACAGCAGAAACCCCAGTTGGAAACATAAAACTGCACAGCCACCATATACACTGTACATTGTACATCAAGGCTCTTTAACTGGCTGTCCACCAAATGTGGCCTGTAAAAGTCCTTGATGTAGCCCTTGGACTCTTTACTCATGCTAGTGTCATGCTAATTGCTGAAGCAGCTACTGTAAGTGTAGTTTTTCACACTGAAACCCTACTTGTAAGTTAAAGTAATCTAAACATATGGTACAGATGTTATAAATACTTGCAAATTGTGAAATGTAATAATTTTCAAGTTATTGTTTCTAAAAATACATTACACAAAGCTTGTGGTCCCTCTGTAAGCTTGTGGTTCTTCTAAATACGGTATATTCTGATCTGGTCCCTTTAGAGAACTATTTGAAAGGTCATGTTGTACGTGTTGGCTTTTGGGTGATTTTCAACTGCAGATCTGAATGGAGGTGGAGGGTCATCCTCCTCCATATACGTCACGGAAATGATGTTGCGATCATGTGATTGGAAAGTAGCGGAAATGCCATGGCACTGAATGGGTTAAAGGGATACTGTTAAAATGTGGTGGTCACTGTGACTTTAATAATCAGTAATACCAAAGGTCACTGAAAAAAGTGACTGAGCTTGACCCTGCACTACTGAGAATGGAAATACATTGATACTTCCTCTCTTCTACATACAAAGTTCCCTCTCCCTTTTCCTGTTTGGTTCTCTGACAGGAAAGACCCCGGCTAAGGGTAAAGGAAATGGTTAATAGACATGGATTCTGCTTTTCAGAGTACCCATTGTAGAGTGAAGACTCTAATCTTTGAAAGAAACCAAGAAAGTAACTTTTATGCTGCATGATTCAATTTGTTTAAAGTAGCAAATCCCAAAATGTTTTTGAGAGTCTCAGGGAACTGAAATGTCTACTTTCAGCATCAAGTCAATTATAAGTAGAATCAGTTCATGGAAGTCCCGTATATCTTCTCATTTTACTGCAACCAGATTTGATTTCATCATAACACAGCACTTCTGAGTAATAATACAATAAGGCAACTATTCCAATCTTATTCAACAAAATAATTTATTAAATGTATGGGAGGTTGTAATAACACTACTGAGCCGTTTCTTTAAACTCCGTTAAAATTGAGTTAATACTGTATCGCACCGAGTTTAAAAAAAAAATGCATCTTACTACAGCAATTTGAAGATGGTATATCAAAAGGTTAAAGTAATAATTTACTGGGTACGATATTTCATCCATAGTCAGTGTCATGGGAGACCAGGACCATTACATGGGATTGCAAGCACCGCACAGAACAAAGGAGTTAAATAAAACAGGTTTATTTTGGCCAGAGCCAACAGAAATAACACAATGCACATCTTCAGGGTTACTCACCAAAAACAGGGTTTACTGGGGGAATCCTAGGTAGCTAGGTGCTTGTCACCACTGTAAGCTTACCCCGGATGTTTTCCACATACCAATAGTCTCGGGGTACTACAGTATTGTAGGCATGCTATTTGGGTTCTAGCAAGTTTAAATGTCCCGCATGTCTAACCGAGCCTCGTTCTGGGACTGTGTATCTCCAGAAAAACCTTGGAGTAACACACCAACTCTCTGAATATCTATGGAACTGAGATCTGCAGGGTTTAAAATAGTTTCCCCGTCTCCATCAATAACCATGGAAAACGGGTTGCCGAACAATCAGAGCAGAATTACATGCCGGCCAAGCACAGAGGCGAGGGCTCATCTGTGAAGGACCAATCCGGGCTGTGGGCAGGGACAGTGCTCTAAGACAGTCCACAGAGGTGGGCTTAAGAGGAGTGGGAAATTCAAACTGACCAATAGGAATCATGCCGACGGGGCCAAGACCCAGCAATGGTTCGCAGTGCCGGCCAGATACCTTCCGTGGAGATAAGCGCCTTAGAGTGAGGGACAAACAATGGCTCCACTTTTGAAGTGACTGTTCCTCCAGCATGAGTAAACACCTTTTGTTTCTAAAGTCTGGGTTTTTTTTGTTTGTTTTTTCATTTAAAGCTTGAAAGTTGAGCGAAAAACCAATGCAAAGAACCTTGATATTATGGTGCAAAAGTGACACAGAGTGCAGTTCGTTTAATTTTTGGAATAATGCTACATGTACATACGCCCTAGATCAGTGCTCTTCAACTACAGCAGTTCTCCAAAGGGTCTCAATATGAAAAAATTATGAGAAGAGCCAAAAGAATATTATAATGAAATCTTAAATATCAAGATATAAAAACCATTATATTGTAACATTTTGCAAGCGTAGAAGACATCTGATATATATATATCTATATATCTATATATATATCTATATATATATAGATATATATATAGATATATATATATAGATATATATATATAGATATATATATTAATATTACCTTTGCTTAAAAGTGAGTGTCATGGAAGATCAGGGATCAAGGCATCAGACAGGACAAAGTAGTTCAATAAAATATTTCTTTATTTCAGCCGGAGCCAGCAAGCACAACATAAAATACAAATCAGAGCTACACTCACTAAAACAGGGCATACGGAGGGAATCCTAGCTGACTAACTGCTGAGCCCACATTGAAGGCTTACCCAGGGTTTGCTTTCACACTCCGTAGGTGTAGGCACCATCCAGAACTCTCTGGTACAATTCACAGCAGAGCACTTTCAATTCTGCTGCTTAAAAGTCCTGTTCTCTGCTTCTCCAGTAACACACAGTCCGATAGTGCAAAAGTACTTTCAAAATTCCCGCTCAGAAAGGCTCCCAGCCACGTTTTCAGGCATCTCCGGCAAACTACTTGGTTCACCTCTACATCAGGATCCGAATGACCTCTGGAGTGCTGATCAGGTTATCTAGCTTCTCTCACTGCCATAGGAAAGCATAGTAGAGGGGCTGGCGACCAAGCACAGCACAGGAGCTGAGGGCTCGACTGCATTGGCCAATTGGGGATGGGGGTGAGGGGGGGGCTTAGAGCATTAAAGGGCTTGTGGAGGGAAGTTTAAATGGGTCAATGTAAGCAGCGCCTACCAGAGGGACTTGACAACTTCATTGGCTGACAAGATATCTTCTGCTCGGCTGGCGCCACTCTGGGTGGGGAGGCAAACATTTGCTCCGCTTTTTGGGCGGATGTCTCCCTGGCCTAATCTCCGCCCCTGGACACCATCTGCTCTGTCCCCTCTCCTCCTTCTCCTCCCTCTCCAGACCCAGCAGAGACTATTTTGTCTTGACATGCGGGCTGCACAAAGGGTTTCTCATCCCTGTATGTCAAGAGACTTAGGCTCTGCTTTAGTCTTACACCAAACACATTTTTTTATACTTTATCACATTTACACAACAGGAATAAAAAAAAGTCAACATTACAGGGTATGCACCGAGGGGCTACAAAGTACATTTAAACAAGGCATCTCTGGGGTCTGGTGGCCAGATGAGCCCCAGGGAAGGATGGACAGGGGCCAGGGCTTAATATTAATTTTACTGGTCCCTGGGCCCCTGTCCATCCCAATGAGATTCAGTGTGATAACTGCACTTATCTGCCTGAACAACTGCAAAGATACTAGCAGAAGAAAACTGTCCAATTGCCATTCTAACACACTTTGGGGGGCAGATTTGCTCCACAGACAGCAAGCTGAAGGTCCTGCCCTCTATGTTTAGTACCATGCACTTCTTCTTACTCCTCCAAGTTGCATCTCAGTAGGATGGAGAGTAGAATGCATAAATCTGATCTGAATCTTCCTTACTCCTAATTCCCAATGACAATGATTTAAAGCCAAACTCCAGGTTGCATTCCCTACTTTTTTTTAAAATTGTTTTATTTAAATAAGATAGAAGCAGGGGATCTCTGGAGCTGAGCCTCATTCATTTCAGCTACAGGGACCCCCTGCTTCCAAAAATACATCTGTATGGGGTGCTGGTATCTCTGTGTAGTTTAAAGGTCCTGGTCCACGAGTGCCAAAAGGAAGCCATAAGAGATGAGATGTCACAGCTTAATAATATCCTGCGGGATGCGGGACATTTAAACGCTGCCAGTTTTTTAGGCACACAAGCTCCTGGCTACAGAGATACCAGTACAGGACAATTATTTATTTATTATTTATTTATAAAATATTTTACCAGGAAGTAATACATTGAGAGTTACCTCTCGTTTTCAAATATGTCCTGGGCAATTAGATTGTAAGCTCCTCGGAGCAGGGACTCCTCTTCCTAAATTTTACGTTTATGTCTGAAGCATTTATTCCCATGACCTGTTATTTATATTATTTGCTATTATATGATTGTCACGTGTATTACTACTGTGAAGCGCTATGTACATTAATGGCGCTATATAAATAACGGCATACAATACCCCCTACAGTGGTAAATATCTCAGGAGCAGGGGTCCCTGGACCTGAAATTAATGGGGTTCAGAAACAAACACCAATATTTCTTTAAAATTTCTATACATTCTTAAATTAAAAATGTTCTCATTATTGTCATATTACAAACACGTAGAGAAAATATTGGGTTAAATGGCTGGAGCGCTAGGGATGGTTTCTTTACCTAACATAGAAGAAATACATTATGAAACCTACCTCCACATACTGTCACACACAAATTGAATTGCCAGGATTTAGGGTACACTATACTGTATAAGATATTGTTTCATCATAAAAATATTAAAATCGCAAAACATGGACTGAAATGTTATAACCTAAACACTACAACACCGTTGCTAAGTACAGTACAAGGAGAGAACACTTACAATTCAGTAAAGGAATTAGTGATACTAATCAATGGTGACACCTTATTTACTTTTTTACAAGACGTCTGCTAAGCACAGGAAACACAAGAAAATAGGGACAAGTGTGCAATAATAATATTTGTCAGTTTAAATCCGGTTTGATTCATTTTTCTTTAATTATATGATTCTACACTATTAAAACGGTGTAGTTTGATTTTGTCAGTTGTTGACAGTTCACTGAATTATTTACAGTATCAGGAGACAACACTTATAATTGGGCATATTATTGCCATCCTCACTTATTTTAGATGACACGGTACTTTTGAATAGTCCAGGAAGCAAAGGAAACATGTAAATGGCTAAAGACACATTTTGGGGTGTTTTAACTGTGATAAATTAAAGTTAACTGGTATATTTTGCCAATTCAATTTATAATCTGTGCAATTATTGTAATGACTGTCCATAGTGTTAAAAGAAAAATGTTTCCTGCACAGAATACTTACATGTTTTTTGCTAGTTTAATTTGTGACATGATTTCAAAGTTTCGATACAGACGTAGCCAGACTGTTTTCGGCACTGGGGCAAGCTGCAGTGCGAGGTGATCCCGATGCCGGAATACTAATGCTACAGTGGAGGTAGGGACTCCAGTCTGGAAGCATGGAAACTTGGCACCGCAACCACTGGACACTGTCTCCAGCGCGGCAGATTTTCACGTTTTAGGACATGGCCTCTGGAAACCGCAAGTCTCGTTATTGTAAGTGTCACAACAGACAGCTTGTAAATAAATGTTCAAATGGGAAGGTGGGTTGTCGGGATGCGGTGTTTCTCAGGATGTGAGACATCTTAAATTAAAATCCTGAAGAAGTACACAAAAGTCTTTTTTACTCTAACAACAACCGCAAAACTGACATAGGATTGCCATACATGATGAGCTGAGGCCAAGCAAAGTAAGAAAGCAGCAGGGCTATAGAGCGAGAGGTATTAAAGAATAAATAAAGTAAATGAAGGATGTATTGTTCACAGAAAAATTGATTGAAGGACACAAGATCATGCTTTATAGCTGGAGGGTGGTAGACTCAAGGTACATTTGAGAATGTTATGTTTTACTGAAAAGATAGCAAGATAGAATATATTTCTATATGAAGTAGTGGAGAAAAACACAATCGATTAATTATAAAATGCTTGGAAAAAATATATTGGACTCTCCAGGGGGAAAAGAAATTCCCCCCAAAAAGATAATAGATTGAATGATTTTGTGGTAGGGAAAACCGGCACACACAGTAGTGAGAAAAAGTTTGTGCACCCCAATAATAATTACGGAAATTCAATAGTTTTTCCATGATAATCTTCTTGAATCAAATGTATATTAACCAATTCTATGTCTTTGGAAACAAAATGATATATGAATTAGACAAGCAATGAGTAATTAAGAATCAGGGTACTGTATGTGCAAAACTCTGGTTTCATAAGTTAAATTAAAGAGGATAATTAGAATTAGGTGTTTAAATAATTAGGTAGATTTTCAGATCTGATTTTCGGAGGCCCCATCATATATAAATATCGGGAACTTTGTGAGTTTGTTCTGCACCATACAGGTGTGTGGGAACACATCATGACATGATCCCCCCAAAAATCTGAGGACCTCAGAAAAGCAGTTATTGATGCTCTTTAGTCTAGAAAACCATTTCTAAGGATTCGGGGCTCTCCAATCCACTGTCAGACAGATAGTCTACAAATGGAGAAAGTTCAAGAGCACAGTCACTCTATCCAGGAGCGGTCGTTCTATCAAAATGTCTCCAAGAATCATCAAATCATCCAGGAAGTCACAAAGAACCAGATAGTTACATCCATCGATGTGAAGGCCACTCTCGCCTTGGCTAATATGAGTGTTCCCGACAACTATCAGAAAAAGACTGAACAAGACTGGTGTTCATGGAAGGATAGCCAGGAGGACACCACTGCTCTCTAAAAAGAACATTGCTACCTGTATGAATTCGCCAAAGAGCACATAGATGATCCACAATACTTCTGGAACAATGTTCTCTGAACAGACGAGTCAAAGGTAGAACATTTTTGGCCTTAATGAGAAACATTATGTTTGGTGAAAACTAAACACTGAGTTCAAACTGAAGAACCTCATCACAACCATCAAACATGGTGGTGGGAGTGGAATGGTTTGGGACTGCTTTGCACCTCAGGACCTTGCATGGCTTGCCATCATTGACACAACCATGAATTCTGTATTGTAACAGAAGATTCTAGAATAGAATGTCAGGCCATTCGTCTGTGAGCTGAAGCTGAAGAGAAAGTGGGTCATGCAGTAAGACAATGATCCTAAACATGCAAGCAGATCTACAAAAGAATGGCTGCAGAAGAAACAATTCTGTGTTTTAGAATGTCTAGTCAATGTCCCGACCTAAAACTCATTGAAATATTGTGGCAGGACCTGAAGTGAGCTGTCCATGCAAGGAAGCTCTCAAATGTCACAGAGTTGAAGCATAAGGAGGAATGGGCACAAATTCCTCAAAAAAGATGTGAGAGACTGACCAGCAGTTACAGGAAATGCTTAGTTGAAGTTATTGCTGCTCAAGAGGTTGCCACCAGGAACTGAATCTAAAGGTTCACATATGGATATTGAATGTCGAATCATTTGTGGATTAAAAAAAATGTGAAAAAGTATCATGTTTATATATAAATATATATCCCTATATAAATATACAGCTGAACCCCATTATAACGCGGTCCTTGGGGTCCACAGAATGAGACCGCGTTATAAAATTTTGCCATGCGAGGACTTACCAGCATTTGCAGCTCTCTCCTCTCTGCAGCTCTCCCTGCTTCATCAGTCTGCGTCCACATGCAGGAGGGTTACATGACACACACACAAACCCTACACCATGTGGGAATATATATATTTATTTTAAACATTCAGGGGCTTATGCAGAGAGGATCGAGATTTACTGGGAAAACGGCAATAAAATAGCCACAGATTTGGCGTAAATTATGGCCGTATGCTGAAAGCAGCTTTACCTTCTTTTTACAGATGGTAGCAAAATTGCCAAGTTTTTCTGGCGACCTGGAACACGCCATATTATAGGGCAGAATGGCGCGTTCAAGCGCTTCGGTCTTACTGGAATACCACGCTATATTAGCATGGCGAGTTACAGGTTCTCCCCACGTGTTTGGCGAATTTTAAACTTCAGAAAACTGTTCTGCCGGATTTTAAAAATCGCGCCATGTTCTCGGGAGGAAAAGGTTTTGTGCCGAGTTTTTTGGCCAGAAGATGGCGCGATTTCCATATCTAGCCTCTCTGCATAAGCCCCTCAATGCTTTATTGCTAACGGACACATACACACATCCCTACACCATGTGGGAGTTGAACATTAATACATTTTATATAATACACATGCAGAAATCGAACCAAGGACCTTTCATATGCTAGTACCAATTCCCTACCTGCTAAACCACAGGATTGGTGTGATGAAAGAGACTGTATAAATATACTTAACATCTACAGCACAGCCAGTCTACAGTTTTTAGAGTCTGTGACATCACACAAGCCCTGTGGCTTGCAGGTAGATAATTGGTACTAGCATATGAAAGGTCCTGGGTTTGATTCCTGTATAATATGGTATAATTTATGAATTATTTTATTTTTATTATAATGTATCATTTATAAATTATTATTTTATTAATTTTATAATTTATAAATTATTATATAAAATAATAATTTATAACTTTTATAAAATATATTATATATATCTATACATACACATACACTGGCGACACACTTTATTCGAGCTTGGCTAGTCCCACGAATTCGGGTATACCCGGGTGTATTGAGGTTTGTGACTGTTTTCTGCCCGAGTGCATTGAGGTATTTTCCAAGCAGGGATTGAAGCATTTTATTCCCGCTGGCTGCAATACTGCACAGTATATATATATATATACTGCATTACAATTCATGAATTTATGCCATCTGGTAGACACGCGAAGCATTGCAGCCTATTAAATCCTAATCATTATCATTTAACAGATCAGCCGCCCGTCAGCCAGGCATGAACCCAGGCTGGGAAGGCAAACGCAACGGGGCTTGTCAGAGGTGAGGAGCGGCGCATTCCAGGTATCTGCCAGGTACATACTGGGTATTTGCTCGAATAAAGTGTGTCGGTGCAGTATACACACACACACACACACACACACACACACACACACACACACACGTGACCCTGCTTTGCATTTTGTCACATTAATTATATTTTGATTTTTGTCATTTTGTGTGAATGAAAGACTTTAGAGAGTGACTTAATGCTAAGAAGTTTCACTTCGTACGCTTGTGCTCTGCACACACCCCATTGTATAGAATTTAGATTAAAATCTAATAACATTTTAGGTTTGAAATATGTGAAAATCCTAAGGAATTCACAAACGTGCATGTATGTATGTATGTATGTATGTATGTATGTACAGTATGTCACAAGTAATCCATGAAATGTAGATTGCCACAAAATATAGCATATTAGTGTCTAAAAAAAATATTATGAAGTTTAAATAAATTATTATTACCATAGGCAATGTACGCTTTCATTTAATGTGTGTCATAATCGTTAAAATCAGACATGTAAATAAATAATTAACTAAAACCAGGATGTTGAGTATATTGTATATTGCTTTGCTTCAATGTCTTTCGCAAAAACTTTTGAAAGGGGTCACAACACAAAGCCACACACCCACCCTAGTGGACGTGTGTTTGGGTTGGTGGTCACTGCAAGGCTAGAGAGATAAGAGTTTTGAAGCATTGTTTCAATGTATGTATTATTATTAATGCTAAGTTTTCTGTTGTATGTTACCTGTTATATTCAAATAATATTAATTATATAGCAGCCAAAACTGCTGCTTTAACATCAATATCATTGACATTAGCTCAATTTAGCCCTATGTGAGACTGCATCATAAAGTACTGCGAATACATTACTTATGTCTGCCACTCCAGAGTTTGGATTTTGCTTGGAAATCAGCTTCCAGATATAATCTTTTATCTAAAAATAACACCCCAAATTAAATGCTTTTCTTTCAGGGGACAAGGACGTATAGCTTCCTTTATATTTTTCAATCGGTTTAATTGAATTTTGCGAGATAGCTGGGCCATCAATGTCACTGAGTGAAAAGAACCCAAATGCAATGATGATCAGATTGAACAAAGAAGGGAAAACAAACTAAATAAGACTGATACAGTAAACCCAAGAAGATAAAGAACTTCTAGTTCGATTCCCCTCTGTGCAGCTTCATGTCATGTTGACGCATGTTCCAGCTGTTACACATTCAGTATGGCATAGATCATCCGGTTGAATTACTCTTTTACTTTAAGGGTGCTATTTTTAGGTTAGAAAATAAAAAACTTGAAAGTGACCACCTGCAGCAGCTTTTGGACGTGTAAAGTTAATATGTGAAATAAATATACATTTGGTTCACAATGTTTACATATACAAGCGGCATACATCGCTATATTGTCCATTATTTGCATTGTTGGCCAAAGCGAGGGCGGAAAAAGTAAGAAAAGCAGACATGTTTCGAGGAAAGTGTTTTTGGACAGTAATGTAATGTGTCTTACTGATTATATACTGTACTGCATGTATAGTCACATAACATTATGAGGGTTGTGTATCATCTGGCTGTATTGCAAGGCATTGCTGGCCCCTTGGCAGTAAAAGGTTAAGCCAAGCTTTACTTTGCTTACAGCTTTATTTGTAAAATGTATTTATTTATTTTGCTCCAGCAATATCATATTATTTTAGACACAAAAAATGATTTTATCAATAAGTACAATACAGCATAGAAACATATGAAACTGATTCCCCCCCACGCTCCCCCCCCCCCGCCCCAACATCTATAAATATATATATTTTTTAAATAGAAGAAACACGGGGTGTTACTAATAATTGTGTCTGGGGAGGATTTAAGATGGGAAAATTGAGACCAAAAATTAGCTTTAAAATTTTTCAAAAAAAATAATAGATTTATGTATATATGTGAATGATTGTCAGTTCAGTGGATGATAGAAACTGGGGAATACATTGATGAGGAGCAATCTGAGAAAGCAATGGAGCAAAGAAACCTTGGAACAGGGTGTGGATTCTGGGCACCAATGTGTAAAATACATGACTTGTGTTCTAGTTGAAGCAAGGTTGAGTGCATGTGCTTGTACTATTTGGCACATGCTCTCTCACTAGGGATGACATTGGCACCTGAATTGCAAAACCAACATCGTGTTTAATGGCCAACTTAGTTGGCCACTTTTGTGCACTTACTGTAAGTTTTTGGCACCATCTTTACCTGTTCTGTTTGTACACAAATAATATTTATGAGGATATGGACACGTTAACGATGGTGCTACATTATAGGAATCAGAATATTGGTCTATAAAATTATAATGTTTTTTTCCCAAATATATTGAGTACTGTGACTATTTTTGTTCATGGAACTCTAAGGCCCAGATTCACTAGACCAGGGGTGGCCAACTCCAGTCTTCAGCAGGCTAGGAATTAGGGATATCACTGCTTCAGCAAAGGGGGATCAATTATTATGACTAAGACACTGATTGAGCCACCTGTGCTGAAGCAGGGTTATCCTTAAAATCTGATCTGTTGGTGGCTCTGGTGGATTGGAATGGACTACTCCTGCGCTAGACTCTGTAAGGCCATTAAACGTAACATTTACCTCAGTTCACATAAGACTCTAGCATAAGAATACCATACTCACCCAGTTCTGTTAATGTTAATAAAAGATAATGTTCTGTTATTTAAAATGAGCCATCCCCTTCTCCCCCCTCCCCCCCCCCCCACTCCCCTGCTATCTCCCTTTTTATATTACAGAATTGCAACCGTGTTACTTTCAGCTCCGGGGACCCACGGTTCCTGAAGTACTTTCCAATTAAGTTATCGGTATTACTTCCAGGTTTTTAAATGGAATTTAAATAGCTGTTTATTAGGAAGTCTTATCAGGAAGACCTAATGACATTGTAGCTTCCTATTGGCCCAAGATTTGGGAGCCATTTTGTTTGTCCTAGAGGGATATTTAAACCAGCAATTATTTTAAGAACTTGGGGTCACCAGACCTAAAAAATAATGTGGTTCAGCTACAGAAGACCACTCTGGTTCCCATCCTGTAAAAATTGGGGGGATGGGTGGGAGGAGTATTAAATTTAAAAAAAAATATGAAATATGGCAAAATATAAAGAAAGCAAGCAATAGGAAAAAGATCTCTTAGTGTGTGCCTGGAACAAATGCAACGTTTAGGTACACTTTAAATAACAGTGGTATTTCATTGTCTGGCTGGAAGCAACAGCAACACCAAGACAAATAAGACAACCCTATTGGAAGATCATAGCGTTACCCTGAAATACCATGATGTTACCTATGCAAATGAGTTTTAGTACGGACTATGGAATAATTTGTTAATAGAATTTGTATCAAATAAAAAGATCACTTGTGAGCACATTCACGTCTTAGACAGGTCTGCAACTCTGCCTTTAAGTATTACCACCTAGCATACAGTGCTTCCACTGCAACAAGGGATTCTGGGAAATTACATGCAAATGAGCACACTATGTCACCTTTTGCCTGATATATACTGTATATACTTCATCATTAATACTTCCCTGTAAAATTGTTTTATGGGGGTTACACTAACTTCCTTAATTATAACAGGGTTTCATGTCCCTTTAATGAATTGCTAATTTTATTAATATCCCTGCTTCACAGGATGGAGCTCATTGCATTGTTTTGATGCGGTTTATACATTTTTTAATAGATCAATACCTGGCCTTCCTAAAATTAATTTAAAAAAAAGATAATTAACCACATATTTTCTACAACTAGAACTGGATGTTGCATTTATGAAATGTTATAATATATAAGATGAAAGCGGTTTCTTAAGTCTTGTTTAAAAAAAATGTTTTGTAGGTCGAGACCAAGATGAAAGTCGTGCAAATTGTTGTAATGCATCAGTTTTCAAATGCACCTGTTCCAGTAAGTACAAATGTTTTTATTTCCAAAAGAAACATACATTTCACTACAGGAAATAGATTGTAGTTATTTATGTAACCTTCCCTTTCCGGCTCTAAGGGATTTTACATTGGTGTCTGTGTTATGGCTACTCAGGACACATTATTCAGGGTGCAGGCTTGATGCAGGCTGGGCGTGTGTAAGCAATGATGGGTGCCAGGAACATTATTCATTCAGACAGCAGCTTTATTGTCTTTTATACAGTTTCACAGTTAGTGTACTTATTTAATCTTGAATATCCATGTATGTCCTTTCCTTACGCTGTTGTATTGCTTCCCAACTGCTCTCATCTCAGCATGCCGAGGCTGTATACTTATGTCACCTCTAGTGTTCCTCTGCTTGGCAGTGCTGGTAGCACTTCATATCTATGGAGACCCTGTACTACTCCCTCTGTGATCAGTCTCCTAATTTCAGGGCGGCGTGCTACTACGTAGTCTTCTGGGTGAGAGTCAGCAACGGACCCTTTGGTGAAGCTGGTCCAACTATACCTAGGGGCCGCGGCTTGTGGTGCCCCCTTTTGGCATAGTCTCTGCATACCTTGGGCAGTATAAGGCTATCATGGTGGGGCTCTCTGTTAATCTGACTTCATGTCACCTCTCTGTTAATCTTAGTAAATATTTAAAAAATGGCTGACTGCCAGGGACTCTGGTTGGCCTGGGTACGGTCACCAGGCTTCCATAATATACACATACCATTTTAGTGGTATATGTACCCCCTCACCCCTCCCCCGAGTACCTGAGTTTAACATGGGGTTTTCTCATCTAAACATCTCCTTTGTTTTATGGGTCAATAAATTCCTTATTCCAGTTTGGCTTACAAATAATAAAAATAGGTACTTTAAACATGTTCGTTAACCCTTGTATCCCAGATTATTAAAATACAGAATGGAATTATCATGAACACATCCATTTAGCTTCACTGGACGTCTGTGCAGCATGACTCGGCTTCCTGAACTCGAGACATGCCTGTCTAACCTCTGGACTCCCCATCCCATGCAACACTTTTCTGATCTATTTTCCCAATTTATATAACCTATGATCGAAGGTTCCAGAGTGCAATGTGACTAGGGTCATGCAAGGTGACTTAACCATGTTGCAATTACTATTTGACTGTATATGGCAATGTGGTGCGCGGGGGGATACATTATACCTGATAAGCAGTATTAACCCTATAATGTTTTACCCCATACAACTCCCATGCACAAGTATAACTACTCAACAATGATATTTACGCTGTAGTTGTAATTGCACAATAATATCTCACCTCTCTTAATAAAGTCTTATTCAACTAGCAATCTCTGGGGTTTTTGGATATTGGACACAAAGGGCAGAGCAGAGGTAAGAGGTGTTTATTGTAATTTGAAGGTTTAAACTTGTGGAGAATATTACTGTAAGTGATTGTGCTTAGTACCCTTTTATTTTGGAATATGCATTATGGAGGGTGAGGGGTTGGAGAGTGTTTTGGTATATACTGATAAGATAGAAGTCAAAACAGTAAAATGTTGTTAATGTTTTTAAAATAAACAACTATAATTGCAACTTTATAGTGAATTCTATTATTCAAAAAGGTTCTCGAGATAACCGATTCTTTTGTCTCTCAAGAAATTACATGATAAAGTTGCCTAGGACTGTCACAGAAGATTACAAATATTTCTGTGTAAAACCATGTTACCTAAAAGTTCTATTATAAAACTGTATATTTTGGTATGCATCAATAAATGTGGATTTTGTGTATAATTATCTTTCTCAGGTTTATTCTTTGGGTACCACCCCACTTCATCAGATATTTGGTGAAGGTGTGAGTTAATAAAAAAAATAAAAACTTTAAGCAATCACTTTCTGTAGTAGAAGAGTCAAAAGATATTATGTATATAAATATGACAAATACTGACATTGTATTAAAAAAACACAGAACGGCATGATTACATTTCATAGGCTTCCCATGGCTAATGCACGTAATCCAAGTCTTCCCACAGGTGGAATCTCGCAGCTCACCCTCTTACCAGGGACAGTAAGTGTTGCTACTGTACATCTGTAACTTGACAAATGATGGTCCAGACATCAGATTAGCAACTAAAATAGCAATCTGTTTACTTTGAAAAATAGACTCATAGAAATAGAAGCCAAACTGAACATTTATCTAATACTGTATATTTATTGAAACAAAATGTATATCTGATGCAGCACAGGAATACAGTACACCCATACAGGACGGCAAACATTAACCATTTTAATTTATATTGTGTTTGTGTTTTGAGCTACAGAGCAGCTGTTATCCTGTCTCATTACATTACATTCTGGCAGTACCCGTACAACCAGAATAACTAGTTTGATTAAAATATGAAAAGGAGTTTGTGTTTTAAATTAGGGGTCAATTATGTTTAGTGGTTTTAATAGGGAGAGGCAATAAAGAAAAGGAAAGGGTGAGAGAGGGGGCTCTGGCTGTTTCAAGCACTTGCTGAATACTGTATATAGTGACATTAGACAAAAGAGAGTAACCAGAGGAAATGAAACCTTCACAAGACTCAGCAAGGGCCAGCATGATGGCCATTCCATCGGTACCATTGGACGAAGACCCACAGTTAGAGAGGCCCCGCGCTGGTCCCCACAACAATTAAACTGATTGCCGGGGAGAGCGTAGGACCTCTGTAACTATCTCTTACCTTGTCCAGCAGCATCTCCTCCTGCAAGGTCCCATTATTATGGCACTGCAATGGCAAATGGCGTGCATTGCCATGACACCATGATGTCACATGGTATCCCACATCACGTTGACAACGTTACAGCACGACGTCACGTTGCCATGACAATGTGGTGCCACAATATCCCATGACGCTGCATCGTCTGAGGAGGAGATGCCGCACCAGACAATATGAGGCCCCGCAAATACCCCTGCACTGACCCCCCAGCCGGCCCATGTCTCAGCTCACCGCAGCCAAGATCCACAACGCACTGTTATTCACTTAACATATCAAGTGCAAACGAGGGGGGGGAGAGAAAGAGTGGAAGGGTAGGAGAGAGAGAGGGTTAGGGAGACCAAAGTGCTATATATATATCCCCTTTGAACAACACATGGAGAGACACCTGTGAACATAAAGGTGCACAACCTGAGATACCAGGGCTATATGCCAATAGGAGTCATTAAAATATACTTGCATATCCTATTAGCATACATCCCAGGTATCTCAGGTGTACAATTATTTGTGCACAGGTATCCCTCCACTGTCCCTTTAAAGGTGGGCCCTCTTTCTGGCCCTACGTACCTTAATAAGTCCAGATCAAACTTTGTTACTAAACAAATCTTACTGTAAACCTCCCTGCCTGTGTCCTAGGGAGTTTACATCGGTGTGCAAAGATTGACTACACAACATAAGTTCCTTGACTCAGGGTGCTGGATTTAGGTGGCTCCGCAATGAGGTAGTGAGGATGTATAAAAATGGGTGCCAGGAACTTTTGTAACACAACTGTCATTTATCTGTATTCCCAAGCACTGGGTCCGCTCATACACATATTGATAATGCTGCACTGTATTTTAAATCAGACATACATGAATACGGTTCTTCCATCAGTGCCCACTCTTAACCCTCGAATAGAAGTAAATTTACTTAGTTGCTCTATGTAGGTGTGGGACCCGGCCCCCCTCATTGCTTTGGGATCATTATCGGTATTAATCCGATGGCGTGGCGTATTCCTTTTCTTTAACTATTCAGGACTCCATTCCTTCTTTTGGGGATCCTAACTTAAAACTATCTATAACATAATAAACAGGGGGGCCTGGTCTGTGCTATTACTTTATATACGTTACTTATCTACTCTCCCCGAGGCTCCTCTCCTCTTGACCTCCAGGAAGCTAACCTTCTAGAACCTTCCCCTTATCTAATAAATACTCTGTGATGCCCTGGTCTGATAGTAACACAGGGTGGGGTCCGATACACTCCAACTTGCTAGTAACCCTTTAGAACGATGGTTACATTACCAACACCAAACATCTCTCTTTTGGGCTTGTTCAATAAAGTGTGGTAGGGCCAATTCAGAATTACTGCACTGAAAGTGACATTGACATGAATTGGTCTTTCATTGCACTTTATTGAATAAGACCCTCTGTCTGTATGCTGCACACACAAGCTAAAGATCTTTGTACAGTAAGTGGCGTAACTTTACCTATATTCGTCGGCTCTATATTTGCCTGACATAATATACTTTATGATGGTTACCAAACACCTATAGTGAGGCAGATCCGAAAACTCTGCAGATGAAACGACCTAAAAAGCACCAGCAAATATCAGATGTGTTCTCTATCATGTGGTGTTTAAGTGAATTCTAAATACATGTTGTTTAAGTAGAACATGTATAATTGTCTCTGTATCTATGGGGAAAGGTCAGTACATGTCTTATGTTCCACTGCATCTTGCTTAGTGATCTGATAAAGGATGTCTGTCACCTCATGTCAAACACCCAGTAAAATTGAACAGAAGTGAGAGCAAATTTACAGCATCTGTCTATTTGTCATAAGAGATTGGGGACAGCTTTGTTCTTTATTTTTTATGCCACTCTAGGGCATTTGTTGTTTTCACCCATTCCAGTTTATAGATGCTATCTTGTATTGTAGAGGTCTATAATATATATACACGTGTTTACTAAACAATAAGCTTTCAAGGTAGTGATCATTTTTATTTGGTTCAATAAGTTGCTATGTGAACTGTCAGGAAAGTGTTTTGGTTCAACAAACCACAAAGGATTCCCAACAGGGATATGGCAAAAAGTGCCAGAAACACACCCTAAAATAATCCTAGCCAAATCAACAAGGATGGTAGTGTCCGCAACCAGGACTACTAAGGTGAACACCCCAAGAGCTGCGCTCTTATATGTGGGGTACCTACCACCCACCCACGGTAACCACAGGCTCTCATTGGGAGCCACAAATACTACTATGCTCTTGTGGTTTCTTGGGGCAATGGAACCTCTGCTGATACAAGAGGTCTCAGAAAACACACCAAAAAACTAGGCGATAAAACAATCCTAGTCTACACTCGCTAGGAGGCAGGGTGCCCCCAACCGGGCTAGGAGGGGAAACCAATTAGCGAAGCTGGGCAGAGTTTGCTTGGCGGCTATCTAAAGAGCCCTATTTTTTAAGCAATGATGCCTCTACCTGCGGGGGAAGATCCGAGCCTGTACAGGAAGAGTAGATGGGCGAAACTTGAGGGTCCTCGAGGGTACAGCCAGCCATTTGTTCTGGCTCGATGACCCCCCTGGGAGAAACCCAGACAGAGCGGTGCTGGCTCCAGGACAAAGAAGTTCTCACATGAAGTTCTCTCTCTATTCCCCTGCCAAACACTGCCATAGCTGTCTCCTGCCCCATCCGCCCCAATGGTGGAGCAGACTAAGGCTGTGGTCAGGCAGGGAGCGGGCGTGCTGGTGCGCTGCGCCCTGCTCGGTCGGGCGATTCATGGCTGGCTAGATGCCGGCTCGGGGGTGTGTGGCCAAGACGTCACGGAGCTGGTTCGACCTCATTTTGTGAACCGCTAACGTGATGCGCGAGCGCACGGCAGATTCAAATTTGCTTGCTTGGCAAGCAGGTAAGCGTCGCGCATACTCAGGCGCTTGCTCACGCTGACCACACACATTGCCGCAATGTGCATCTCATCACGGCCAGCATGAGCGTCCCCGCCCACTCAGTGCCACCCTGGACAAAGCCTAAGGCTGAGATCATACTCACTGCACGATGGAGCGCATGCACGTGGAGCACGCAACTGGCCTCCGTTGTGGACCACTTTCTTCTTCCCCAACCTCTCCGCAGGCCGCGCACTTTGGGGGTGGTGGTGGGGGGGGGGGGTTTCTTGGGAGAGGGAGTGTTCAATGGCCAATGGCCACAGGCTCCAGACCAGAGGAGGCAGCGAAGATGCAGGTAGGGCAGAAAGTGGTTAATGGCAGGAAACTTTTAGCGGGACATGGAGCAACCAGTGCAGGTTTAGGGGGTAGGAAGGCGACTGGGGCTCTAGGGTGGGCTCCTTTCATTAAAAGGAGCACTGCACAACATTTTTTGTGAAAAGCAGTAGAAATCCATTGTTTTCCACCTGAGCAATATGTACACATGTGGTATATTAATTGGAAACAACAATACTCCACTAGAGATTCTCCGAGCATAATGACTTGCTTGTGAAGTGAACGTGCATCTCTAAAAATAGTAAACATGATGGGAAGACAAAAGAAGTCTTACAGTTAATCTTATCTTTAATATTTTTTAGAAGGAAGGACTGGCTTAGAAATGATTGAAACCATTATTCCCACTGTCCTTCTGCACAACGACCTGCCAGAATCTAATTTGAACTAATCAACACCATATTCTGCCAACAGTCAAAAGTTCATAAAATACAAGAAATTTCAGATTTCAATACCAAAAAGTGTCCAACAATATATTTATACCCACATCAGAGACTACAGTATGTATAAAACATTGCTACAGATGAAGCATGATTCATCTTCACCCTGCGCGCCACTTGGGTGGGAGAGTGGGGGGACTGCGTCCAAGCACATTGTGGCCCAGTGCATGGGGAATTTCCCATAAGGATTAATGCAGCGGGGGGCCATGCATATCAATGGGACTCCTTTTGCATTAATCCTACCAAGCTGCTACCGGTCTGGAGAGCTGCTCAGAGAGAGCAGAGAAAAGCAGTCCCTCTCTCTCTCTGTCTCCCCTTATTTGTAATAAATACAGAAGGATTGAAACAGGGGGTCTCTTGAGCTGAACCGTATTATTTTCAGGTGCGAGTGCAGGTATAACCTGCAAGTTTGAATGTTCCGGTTATGTGAACGAGACTTTTAAACTTCCTGGAGATACCGGCACCAGCAACCCATACAGGGTATCTCAGGAAGCAGGGGGTCTCCGGACCTGAATGTAAAGCAGTTCAGCCCCGCAGACCCCTGCTTCAATCCTACTGTATGTAATAAAAATGTAAATGAAAGCAGAGCTAACCACTAGGGTAATGAAGGGTTTAAACTTCATTTAATCACTCTCCCCACCCCCAGCCCTGAAGCCCTAACCACCCACCCTGGGGCAACTACCTCCTTCACCCAGCCCCTCTTCCCCCAACACCACACACAGGAATGGGCAATAGCCCTATTAGCCAAATATGGCTAAGCGCATTTGCCCATTCAAATATACTGAAAAATAAAATAGAAATTACATAAATAAATCTTTTACATACTCCTGCCCTGTGAGGATGAAAGCTGTCTTCTTCCTCTTCCTCTTCATCCCCACTGGCATCAACATCCCAGAAAGAGCCGATGCCCACCATTAAAAAAACAGTAGCACTTTAATTACCTTGGTGGTTACTACCACTAAGGTAATTAAGTGGTTACTGCTATTTTAATGGAGTGGATGAAGGGTGTAGTTGCCACAGGGTGGGTGGTTAGGCCTCTAAGCTCCTAGGTGCGTAGCAGACATGGTTAACCCCTTAATTATCTTAGCAGTAATGTCCCGTGACCAGGACATTTAAACTTGTAGGAGAAACTGGCACCCCATATCGGGAACTGTACCTCGGAAAGCAGGGGGTCCCGGACCTGTAAGTAATGCAGTTCAGCTCCGGAGAACCCCAGCTTCAATCCAGCTGTATTACAAATAAAAATTAAATTTGAAATAGCTGTGCGGGGAGACCGCTTCTCTCTGCTCTCTGCGCAGCTCTTCCAGACTTGTGCGGGCCACTAGGATTAATGCAACAGGAGTTCCATTCAGAAGCCGGGACCTCTTTATCTCAGAAACAGTATAAAATACAAGGCTACAATAATGTATGATATTTGCATTTAGCGCTTTACTGCTAGGATTGCGACTTTAGTCTAAACAGTGTCTTAAAACAGTTTACACAGGGTTAGATTGCCTTCCAGTGTGGGTGACTTCTAGGTTTGCCAGCCTGCTTCCTCTGCCAGGCTCCAATGCTTCACCACCTGGATAGGCTCCCGTGGGAAGTGAGATCAAAGTGAACAAATGTCCGGGCAGTGCACCCACCTCCAATCTACAGTCAGATCTACCGTACGGGGCCTAGATGCCAAGTCCAACCCTAAGTTCAGAAGTAAGTTACCTAAAATGGAAATATTTTTACATTTATGCAATTACGACTCTCTGACAGAAAACTACTCTGAAGCCAAAATGATATCTAAGTCCTTTGGCACGGATGCGGTTAAAAGCCATGATTATTATTGCAGATTTACAATTTTATAACATTAGCATTCCTCTTTCTATGCTTGTTAAATTACTTAGATCACCAATTTAGTTAAATCTTATTAAGGGAACATTATCATCAGTGGACTGGAGAACACAAATGCATATTACAAGCAAAGGCTCCTTTATACATCATTAAGAGATACACAGATGGGTGGATAATCTTTTTTTTTCTCAGTGGCACATTCTATTCTCCCGTTGTCTTTTTACCAAAGGCTATGTTAGTCTCTCTTTACTGTATAGCACATTGTACTGCTAAACAGGAAAAATGTACACATAGAAAAAGAAAAGAGCAAAACGCCCAAAGCGTAATTCTATTTCAACAATACTATAGAAGACAATTACAGAGGCATAACCAGAGAGACATAGATTTGGGGGAAATAAACATTGGCTTTTATTCAATCCGTATCTTCAAACAATACAGCTTTAAGGCAGCATACAAAATAAACAAAACAGGCATATCATATTATAAGGGCTGACACACACTTCCCAGTCCCTAGATGCAGGGCTGGGAGGATAGGCCTATTACCAGCTTCTGACCAAAGTCCAAAGAAGTAACTGTTATCAGGAGTCTTTCCTCTCAATCTGGGTTGGTGTCCGAGGGTGCACCCTCTGGTGGGTTCCACAGTCCACTGTGTCCTGGAATAGAGGGTCTGGTTCCCGGGATCCCTCTCTGACAGCACACACCTCCTTCATGCTAGAGAGATCCCCTGCAGGTAAAGCAAGAGGCCTTTCTACATGACTGATGAGCCAGGTGAAGATTGGCTAATTGATACAGGCTTCTAATTTGGAGCCCTATTTAGACAGGGGTTAAGGCCATGTCAAATACATTACCCGTTTGTGGTTAGCTCAGGCTTGCCACGCCTGAAGCCCATCCCTCCACTCTCACTCGAGATGTACCTGTGGCTTGAATGAGAATGGGTGGAGAGAAATAACCCCTAGTCACGCTGGGATTGAAGCCCTTTCTTCAAGTAACCTGTGTCTCTTCTATAAGGTGCTTGAAATCAGCACGCTTCAGTCGCTTGAGGAGAACTTTTCCCAAGCACACTTTCCATGATGTGCTTAGCTTCCTCACCTCCGTGGAGGACTCTTCGCTCAAGCTCCTCTCTCCACTTTAACAACTCTTCTTTTATCTGCTTGGTCACAAGTTTTTGTTCCTTGTGGAGCACACCTGAGATACCTGCTAGATTAGCTACATGTATGAGCAGTGAGCAGCTGGTGATGTGACAATAATACTCCCTATCAGCTGGTTTAGCTCACACTGCTAGAGCTGTGGCCTAGAAAGGCAGTGGTTGTGGGTTCTAGTCCTGTTGGGTCTGATATGATTCCAGTCATTACGTTGTTGACACGTTTATTATCAACTCTCTATAAGGGGTATGGAAATCCTATTAGGAAATAAATATACTTATACAGATGCAGACACGAGTATCTGAACACTTGCCTTTGAAAATCTGGGGCAATCTCCCAGTAATGCTGCAACATTTCTGTGACATTTCTGTAACATTTCTGCAGACAGACTAATGGCCCATCGGATTAACAAAGCGGGGGTGTCACGGTAGCTTGTGACAGGCTGTAATTTACACCAAAACTATATATAAATATATATATACCTGGGTTTGAACTGGGACGAGACTTAGATATAACAAATTGTATTTATTCCTTAGGATAGGTGAACACAACAGATATGTACAAATAACAGCAAAATATAGACACTTACTTAAAGATTAGGACAGAAAGCCATCAGGATTACAGACTGAGCCATTTCTTCCATACTTCAGCTGACATCACAGCAAGACAGGCAAAGTTATACAGCAATACCTGCATCATCCCAAGACCTTGCATAAAGACACAGGCCTGATGACATGCAGACATGAAGAACATTTGCATGAAGAACCTTTGCATGAAGAACGATTTGCATGAAGAACATTTGCATGAAGAACATTTGCATGAAGAACAATGGGTAAAAGGTGGTTCTGACTTATATATAATTTTAACCCCCTCTTTCCCAGATACGGCGCCGTGCCGTCTAGCAAAAGTCCCTTTGAAGCTTTTGAAGCTCATTTTGGACTTCCAGCTTGGGGTAGCCCCCCCATCAATAAACCCTTTGAAGCAGGGAGGACATTTGTCATGTTCACTCCTGCAGGAAACCTTGGTGTGTAAGTGTGAGTTACCACGTTTACAAAAACATCCTCGTCCCTGCTCATTATCATAACAGGGGGGGGGGGGGGGGGTTGCAGTCTTTCAGAACTCAACCAAAATTTCATATTTACTGCAAATCACTCCCTAACTTGAGTTCAGTAATACATACAGGCAGGTGAGATATATTAATACATTCCGTCACACCTGACGCTCGCAGAGAGACCAAACATTACAGTGTAATATGAAAATTAATAGAGATATTAATATCTGGCAGCCACTACAGGCCAGATATTAAGTGTTTGTAACGGTTGGTGGCGGGGAAGTCCCACGAATACAAATATGTAAGTCTTAGCATGTTCAGCCAAGGACATCTCATAATATTCTTATATTTAATAAGGTTACTCATTTTGATTCCCTTCTTGGGTAGCTCCACCCCTACCCCCATCAATGAACCCTTTGAAGCAGGCTTTTAGCTTCCCGCATAAACAATTAGGTAGTTACCTTTTGATCACTATGTATCACACCTAGCCCAGACCTCTGGGTCCCTTTTGATATGCACCTCCAGAGAGGAAGCTTGCATAGGCAAGTGACCACCGCTCATATGCACAGCATTTGGGTTCTGGTATGCATTACAAAGGGCAGGCAGAGGCAATTTAGCATTCGGCCTGTACATTTCAAAAACTGCCCCAGACAGGCACTTTATCAAAAATATATGTCCCTCTTATGACAAAGTTATATTTTTAATAGGGGTGTCCTTGGGGTTTTACGCTGAGGCGGCACCCCAAAAATCAGGGTGCTGGCGCCCTCCGTTCCCAAATTACCAGTTTTCAGGTAACTGTTTATTCAGCACTGCATATAAGATTAACCCCTTAAGTCCCAGTGGGTGGGTTATGCAGATACTGATCCAGCAACAATACATTTACACAGGAGAATAAGCATTTACATGTTATAACAAGGGTTAAATCACCTTTCTGGACCTCAGCCCAGTTAACCCCTTGTCTCCCTGGCGAGGTTAGAGGGGGCCAATTAGGGGGGTAACCCCGTTAATCCCGGGCCAAACCCTCACGATCGTCACACCTCCCCCGCTCCAGGAGCCCTGGTACCCCAGCGGCCTCCCCCTGGCTCTGGGATACCACTGGTGCTCTTGGAGCACTCAATACGTCCTGAGGGATTGACCTGGCAAAATTGTCCTCCGGCAATGACCAGTACATTGTCCTGCAAAGCCGGGCATTCTCCTTTGCCTCCCTCTGCCCCCCACCAGTGCCTTGTGAACCAAGTCCATGGTGAAAGGGGCTCCTGTGCAGACTATGCTGCACATTGCCCAGAAACTGGCATATCTCTGCATCAACAGGAGACCAGCTATCCAGCACAGACCGTCGCTTTCCTGTCAACCAAGTCTGGGACAGGGTTATGTCACTATTCTGTAGGGACTCTAAGTGCCCTGGCTCTGTGCCACCTTGTAGCTGCTCCGCTATACTCCTGACTCTCCTCCCTGGCTGCCTATCTACCCACAGCCCTCCCTTTGGGAACCCTGGGGAATCTGTCAGGGGGGTCACTCCTGGCCCATCAGAGCAAGGGACTTTCTGCCTACCTAGCCCATCCCTCGCTTCTGCCAGCTGCCTGACACCCCACTGACTTCCTATCTTCCCCTGCTTCCCAGGGTCTCTCTGCCTAGCCTCCCCTAGGCCCAGCACCTCAGCCCCTGCTGATGACTCCTGCTGCTTACCTCCCTGCAGCCCACCTGCACTCCTCTCCTCCCTGGGCAATCCTAACCCAGACCCTGGAACTACCTGAGTGCACCTACCTCCCTGACCTTGTCTCCCCCTTACCAGGGATGAGCTCAGGGGCACCTCTCCAGATGCAACCGCCTTAGCGCTTGGCTGGCAGGTATCCCTGGGGTGGCACAAGCCTGCCACTGCCCCGGATACCCCTAGCCCATAGCCAGGCTGCAACAGGGGGCTGCCGATCTGAGACACCCCCTGAGGCTCTGCCAGGGTAACGGGAAACTCTAGCTGCAATACCTGCTGCTTTCCCTCCCTGGCTACCACTAGCCCTCCTTCTCTCACTGAGATCTGCTGCTGGCTACCTACCTGCAGCCTCCCCTCACTCCGCTTCTCCCTAGCTAACCCTAACCAGGGTCCTAGGGACACCTGAGTGAGGCCATCTCCCTGACACTGTCTCCCCCTTACCAGGGATGAGCTCAAGGGCACCTCTCCAGATGCAACCGCCTTAGCTCTTGGCTGGCAGGTATCTCTGGGGTGGCACAAACTGGCCACTGGCCATGATACCCCCAGCCCATAGCTAGGCTGCAACAGGGGGTTGCTGATCTGAGAAACCCCCTGAAGCTCTGCTAGGGTAATGGGGGACTCTAGCTGCCATACCTGCTGCTGTACCTCCCCGGCTACCACTAGCCCTTCTTCTCCCACTGAGAACTGCTGCTGGCTACCTACCTGCAGCTTCCCCTCACTCCACTTCTCCCTAGCTAACCCTAACCTGGGTCCTAGGGACACCTGAGTGAGGCAATCTCCCTGACACTGTCTCCCCATTACCGGGGATGAGCTCAGGGTTGCTGGTGCAGATGCACCCACCTTAGCTCCTGGCTGGCAGGTAATCTGGGGGTGGTCTAACTGTGCCACAACCCCTGGTACCTCCAGCCCATAGCAAGGCTGCAACAGTGGGGCTTTTAACTGAGAGTCCCCTTGCTGCTCCGCCAGGGTAATGGGGGAGTCTAGCTGCCCTACAAGCTGCCCTTCCTTCCCCTCCCCTGGTAACTGATGTTGGCTACCTACCTGCAGCCTCCCCTCACTCCGCTTCTCCCTAGCTAATCCTAACCTGGACCCTAGGGACACCTGAGTGAGGCCATCTCCCTGACACTGTCTCCCCATTACCGGGGATGAGCTCAGGGTTGCTGGTGCAGCTACACCCACCTTAGCTCCTGGCTGGCAGGTAATCCGGGGGTGGTCTAACTTTGCCACAACCCCGGATACCTCCAGCCCATAGCAAGGCTGCAACAGTGGGGCTCTTAACTGAGAGTCCCCTTGCTGCTCCGCCAGGGTAATGGGGGAGTCTAGCTGCCCTACAAGCTGCCCTTCCTTTCCCTCCCCTGGTACCCCTATCTCCTGCCACCCCCCGGTCACCCCTATAGTGAAACAACAGGGTACAGTCATAGGGAAACATAAGTCAGAGTCAGTCTGCGACTTGGTCTGTCTTACCTCGCTGGTCCCCGCAGAGACCGCCGCCTTCGTTGGTCCCAATTGCAGGGGGACTGGAGCAGCCGCCGCCGGCCCCATCTGGGCTGGGCAGCACTGGGCTGCTGACGCAACAGCGCCCGGGTTGGGTACAGGTAAAATGGTGCAGGACAAGGGTCCCAGGTCTTTGTGGAGGAGCACAGCTCCATGCAAACTTGGTAAAATAACCCCCTCCCGCAAACCCTGCCCCTCCCCCCAAATAAAACTGCCGCCGGCAGGAGACCGGAGTGGTGGCTTCTTCTCTGCCGCCGCCGGGATCAGGTGGGTGGCCGCTGCTCTCCGCCGCTGTTGCTGATGCAGCCCGTCCAGGTTCTCCAGGAGACGTCCCGAGGAGGGTTGTCGCCCCGGCTGGGTGGGAGCCATCAGAGGATGCCGCTAACTGGGTCATCTTTTCCGCAGCTCGTGAGCGTTGGCCCTGAGGGGCTTCTTCGCCTGACCGCGCATGGTCAGGGCACTGGGCATTATTGTGGCCCATTTGTTGGCAGTGCCGCAGCAACTGCCGGTGCTTCTCCGCCACCGGTGGACTAACCCCAGCAAGGGGCAACGGAGTCCAGAGCGGAGTTGCTGGAGTGCCAGGCTCATTTTAGAGCTTCTCCGCCGCCGGTGGACTAACCCCAGCAAGGGGCAACGGAGTCCAGAGCGGAGTTGCTGGAGCGCCAGGCTCTGGGAGGGGATAAGCGGCTCGGATCATTGCCAGCTTCAGCTGCTCGAGCCGCTCTGCCGGGGACATCTCTCCCTGCGCAAACATCAGGGCCAGCAATTCTGGGTAAATGGACTGGCCGCCGCAACGGCCAATACCTCTCCTGGTGCAAGACTTTCATGGTCTCCGAGACCAACCGCTCCCTCCACAAGTCTCTGCCGTCCCGGAGCTGGGTCCCTTCCCTGCTCTCCGGGCGGTTTGATGGTTACAGCAGCTGCAGCTGTGGATCTTTGCTCAGCCTGCCGGGTTTCATGCTCACCGATTGCTGTCTCTCTCTCAGCCTTGCTGGCTGCTGGTCCCCGCGCCGACTTGAAGCACTCCTCCGGTCTCAGTGCCCGGCTCCAGTCAGACGGATGGCCGGCACTTTGGTTCTGGAGGCAATGCTTCTCACAAGTAGGGGAACAGTGAGGAGGTGCCATATCTTGTGTTATATGTTATACACTGTGTGTTCAATATCTTTAGTCCCAGGAACTTGCAATTACCATCAAGTTCCCATTGGATCACAGTACCCCGCAGAATACTGTAATCCAGGTCCAGTTCAGTCCCGCCAGCTGCCACCAGTTAATTACAAGCTTGTCACGGTAGCTTGTGACAGGCTGTAATTTACACCAAAACTATATATAAATATATATATACCTGGGTTTGAACTGGGACGAGACTTAGATATAACAAATTGTATTTATTCCTTAGGATAGGTGAACACAACAGATATGTACAAATAACAGCAAAATATAGACACTTACTTAAAGATTAGGACAGAAAGCCATCAGGATTACAGACTGAGCCATTTCTTCCATACTTCAGCTGACATCACAGCAAGACAGGCAAAGTTATACAGCAATACCTGCATCATCCCAAGACCTTGCATAAAGACACAGGCCTGATGACATGCAGACATGAAGAACATTTGCATGAAGAACCTTTGCATGAAGAACGATTTGCATAAAGAACCTTTGCATGAAGAACGATTTGCATGAAGAACATTTGCATGAAGAACATTTGCATGAAGAACAATGAGTAAAAGGTGGTTCTGACTTATATATAATTTTAACCCCCTCTTTCCCAGATACGGCGCCGTGCCGTCTAGCAAAAGTCCCTTTGAAGCTTTTGAAGCTCATTTTGGACTTCCAGCTTGGGGTAGCCCCCCCATCAATAAACCCTTTGAAGCAGGGAGGACATTTGTCATGTTCACTCCTGCAGGAAACCTTGGTGTGTAAGTGTGAGCTACCACGTTTACAAAAACATCCTCGTCCCTGCTCATTATCATAACAGGGGGGGGGGGGTTGCAGTCTTTCAGAACTCAACCAAAATTTCATATTTACTGCAAATCACTCCCTAACTTGAGTTCAGTAATACATACAGGCAGGTGAGATATATTAATACATTCCGTCACACCTGACGCTCGCAGAGAGACCAAACATTACAGTGTAATATGAAAATTAATAGAGATATTAATATCTGGCAGCCACTACGGGCCAGATATTAAGTGTTTGTAACGGTTGGTGGCGGGGAAGTCCCACGAATACAAATATGTAAGTCTTAACATGTTCAGCCAAGGACATCTCATAATATTCTTATATTTAATAAGGTTACTCATTTTGATTCCCTTCTTGGGTAGCTCCACCCCTACCCCCATCAATGAACCCTTTGAAGCAGGCTTTTAGCTTCCCGCATAAACAATTAGGTAGTTACCTTTTGATCACTATGTATCACACCTAGCCCAGACCTCTGGGTCCCTTTTGATATGCACCTCCAGAGAGGAAGCTTGCATAGGCAAGTGACCACCGCTCATATGCACAGCATTTGGGTTCTGGTATGCATTACAAAGGGCAGGCAGAGGCAATTTAGCATTCGGCCTGTACATTTCAAAAACTGCCCCAGACAGGCACTTTATCAAAAATACAGTAGAGGCAACTCTTATTCGAACAAAAACCAGTGGCAATTCCCCAAAAAAACCAGGAAACACCCATGTACATTCTGAATACATGCCTTAAACGTTCCTTAAACTAGCCCCAGGAGACTTCCGGTGACGTCACAGCCGATGGTCTGCTAGTGAGAGAGCTCCCGGCGCCCTCGCTATTAAAATTACCAGAACAAGCTTTTCCCCCACCCCAAACTCCCCGAATTTGGACCCCACATCGAGATCAAACACTAGAGAGATGACAGGGAAGGCGCAAAAGAAGAATCAGTACCCCGTCACCAAGTTCTTCCCCCCGGCACAGCGCCCGGCTGATATCAGCCCCGATGGGCAAGATGGCGCCGAGGAAGAACCAGAGCACGAGGCGCGCAGCGGCCGGCAGAGCCCGATCGACACAGACCCCCCCGTCTTAAATAAAGAGTTTTTCGACTCCCTTATTACTAAAATGAGGAGGGGGGTCCAAGAGGACACTGAAAAAGTCCTACAAATTATACGCGCCGAAGTGGGAGCGCTGACGGAGCGGACAGAGGACCTAGAGGTGAAAATGGAGGGAATCACAAACGAACAAGCAGAGACCCACGAAGAAGTACTAAGATGCGGGGATGCGAACCGCGACATGCAAAGCAAGCTCGAGGACCTAGAAAACAGGGAACGGAGGCAGAACATCCGCCTCAAAAATATCCCTGAAGACATCACGCACGAGGAACTTCAACCTTACCTCCGCAGACTCTTCCTACAGCTTGTCCCCGACCTATCAGACCATGACTTGCACACTGATCAAGCCCACAGAGCCCTGGGCCCTAAGTCAACAGACCCCAACCGTCCCAGAGATGTGGTGCTTAGAATGCACGCTTACTCCGCAAAGGAACGCATCATGATGGCTGCCAGGGACCTACGCTCCGTGACAATGGATGGTGTACAAATCCAGCTTTTCAATGACCTCTCCCAACTAACGATAAGCAAAAGAAATGCGATGCGTCCACTTACCTCCCACCTCAGAGACCAAGGGGTTAAGTACCGTTGTGGGTTCCCCTTTAAGCTGGTAGTGCTCCGCAATGGCCGCCACCACACAGTGTCCGCCCCTGAAGACGCAAAGGACTTCCTAAAAGCATTAGGGGTCCCCCTCCCTCCACAGAAGAACAAGCGTCCCCGCACGGATGCGACGTCGGAGACGGCCCCCCAAGAAACCCCCCGAGCATCGGAGAGACTGGCTAGCCAGCGACTCCGGTGAATCCAGATGTCCCCGCTGCCTGCTGGAACTCAGTAAACCACAGGATGCCCTCACAGACGTCCCTCGCAGACCTAGAGGCCCTAAAGACCGGAGCAAATAACTACCACCAAAACCCTCAACGAACGAGAGTCCCCAAGGGCCCTACAGACCCCAACACAACTGCCCACAAACCCTTGCCCCCCCCTCCCATACCCTGTCCCCCCCTCCCTCCTCTCCCCCCCTTCCCTCCGCTTCCCCCCCCCTTCCCTCCGCTCCCCCAATCCTCCCCCCCTCTCCCCCCCCACCGCTACTCCCCCCCTCCATACCCCCCCCTCCCTCACCCCCTACCCCTCCCCCTCTAAACACAAAAATCCAGTCTACTTACCTTCCCGCTTCCCCCTGATGCCAAGGGAACCGAAGCTGCACCCGCGGAGTTCCAGACACCAGCGCAGAACAACAGCACCCGTGCCACTCCCCAAGCCCCTCAGAAGCCGTCCTCTCGCGATCTCTACGAGCGAGACTACCACCCGGGCTCCAACCCTAGGAGGCCCGACTCCGGGACCGGAGCAACAGGGACTCCCCTAAGAGACACCTCACTCCAGGGACACCTGCCGGACCCCCCCCCCCCCACACCGGTCCCTCCCCCCCCTTTCCCCATCATCCCTCCTTAACCCCCCCATCCTAACCCTCCCCCCTCGACCCTCCCCCCAAACCAGAGTACCCAGCCTACTTACCCCCACGTTTCCCCCCGATGCCAAGGGAACCACAGCTGCACCCGCGGAGATCCAGCCACCAGAGGAGAAGAACAGCATCTGCGCTGCTCCACAAGCCCTCTCTCCGCGTTCCCGATGGTCAAGAACCCCTCCAGACCTCAACTCGGGGAGCACCAACTCCGAGACCGGAGATCCAGGGACTCCCCGAATAGACACTTCTATACAAGGACTGCAGCCGGAAGCCCCCTCCCCCCCCCACCCACAACAATCAGGTTGTATGAACGAACACTGACACCCCCCCCCACTCCCTAATCAAAATGTGATGTACCCCATTATGCCCCCAAGGAAAGCCCCATTAACAATATACAAACCATATGTGTATAAGTAAAGTATAAATATACAGTTTAAGAATGGTCCAAGGTTAAGAGGGAGCTCTCCTCAGGAGTATCCCCCAAACACTAAAGAATGCTATAAATAATGTGCCCTCCCCCCCTCCCTCCCCTCCTCCTCCCCCCCCCCCTCCCTCCCCTCCTCCTCCCCCCCCCCTCCCTCCCCTCCTCCTCCCCCCTTCCTCCTCCCCCCTTCCTCCCCCCCATTCTCCCCCCCCTCCTCCCCCCCTCCCCCCCCTCCTTCCCCCCCCTCCTCCCCCCCTGCCTTTCGTCAAAACATCAGTATATAACTGGAAACTCAGCGACTCGCTTCTCAACGACCCACAAGTGGTTAAGGCGATTAAGCAAAAACTACACACCTTTTTCCAACTAAACAAAGGCTCAGTCCCTGCAGCAGCAATGCTCTGGGAAGCGCACAAAGCCACTATAAGAGGGGAACTCATATCACTAGCCTCCTATAAGAAAAAAATAAAACAAAAAGCCCAGAAAGAATTTACGCAAAAAATCTTAACGCTAGAGCAATTACATAAACAATCCCTATCGAAAAAGGTGTTTAGAACCCTTGA
Organism: Ascaphus truei; assembly: GCF_040206685.1. NCBI lineage: Eukaryota > Metazoa > Chordata > Amphibia > Anura > Ascaphidae > Ascaphus > Ascaphus truei. Next base: position 100,652,039 of record NC_134485.1, on the reverse strand, counting down.
GAAAGCGAGATCCGACCTAAAAATACTCCAACTTGACGAGGTAGAGAGAGCCCTGAAATGGACCAAACAGCGGTTCTATGATAGGGGTAACAAAGCGGACAAACTTCTGGCCTCAAAATTAAGAGGTATTAGGACAAAGGCCCAGATCACAAAGATCAGAACCAAAAACGGTCAAATCTCGTACAACGAGAAAGACATCGCACGCGAGTTTGCAGAGTTCTACACGGACCTCTACAACCTCCACCCCACTAGCCAATCAAACGATAATGATAAGAGCACCTCCGACTACTTAACCCAATGCAACCTCCCGTCCCTCACACAACAAGAACTTGAGTTCCTAAACCAGAGAATAACCCAAGAAGAGCTGGATATTGCAATATCCTCACTCAAAATAGCCAAGACACCCGGACCGGATGGATTCTCCAACGGTTACTATAAAAAAATTAGCAAAATCCCTGTCCCCCTACCTCCTAGAAATGTTTAACTCCTATCTCAAGGGAGAACAGATCCCTGGCACTATGTCAGCAGCCAATTTGGCTATTATACATAAAGAGGGCAGAGACCCACTTCTATGCGGCAGCTACCGCCCAATATCCCTGCTAAACACTGACCTCAAGCTTTTCAGTAAAATTCTAGCAAACAGATTGAACCCTATTCTCCCAAGGCTAATTCATATAGACCAGGTGGGATTTGTGTCAGGAAGACAGGCCTCTGACAACACCCACAAAATTATTGATATTATAGACCACGTGCACCTCAAACAGTCTCAGGCCTTGATACTCAGCCTCGACGCGGAGAAGGCCTTTGACCGGATCAAATGGTCCTTCCTTGACCAGACGATGCGCCAATTCGGTTTCTCCGGCCCATTCCTTGATGGAGTCCGAGCCCTCTACACTAACCCCACGGCCTTACTAAAACTACCGGGTGGCCGATCCAACCCAATAAAAATCCAAAATGGTACTAGACAAGGCTGCCCCCTTTCCCCTTTGCTCTTCGCCCTGTCCATAGAGCCCCTAGCCGCCAGAATCAGAACGGAACCAACCGTAAAAGGAGTCTTAGTCGGTGACAGGGAGTATAAAATCTCCCTGTTCGCCGATGATATTATCCTTACCCTACCAGATCCCCTCACTTCCCTCCCCAATCTAGAAAAACTATTAGACCAATTTGGCCACCTCTCAGACTACAAAGTCAACACAGACAAGTCAGAGGCCCTCAATATCTCTCTACCGAATCCCATGTGGACAACCCTGCAAAATAAATTTAAGTATAAATGGAATAGTTCCCATATCAAGTATTTAGGGATTAAAATAGCGAGCTCATATGGCTCACTATACCAAACCAACTACCCTCCCCTTTTCCGTCAGATCATAAGAGATCTCGAGACCTGGCAGACCCACCAAATATCCTGGTTCGGCAGAATAATATCCACCAAGATGAATATCCTTCCCCGCTTGCTTTATTATTTTCAGACCCTCCCAGTCCCCGTCCCACTAGCAGATCTGAGGAATATCCAGACCCATATTCTGCGTTTCATCTGGCAACAACGAAGAGCCAGGGTCCCACGGTCAGTACTCTTAGCGTCGAGGACGAGAGGGGGTCTAGGGGCGCCGGATGTAGTCCGATACTACCAGTCAGCCCAGCTGAGGCAGGCGGTGGTTTGGAACAACCCCCCGACCTCTAACTGCTGGTTAGAGATAGAGACGCACCACGCGTCCCCGACCCCCCTCTCAGCCCTACTATGGACCCACGCCCATAGAGGCAAGAAGCCCATGAGACTCAGCCTTGGAGCAATGAGATGCACGTGGTCGACATGGTTGAAAACCAAAGGGAAATATGGCCTAGCTTCAACCCCCTCTCAATTGATCCCCCTATTCGGGAACCCGGATATCCCGCCCGGGTGTTCCCGACCCCAATTCAGCCAATTTCAAGGCCTAAACATCAGAGTGGTTGCAGACTTACTGGAAAGCAATGAGGTCATGCCCCTCCGGGAACTACGAATTAAACTAACGTCCCCGGATCTTCCCATATTCCAATATTTACAGATTAGACATTTCCTGAGAACCCAATCCCCTAGCCTAAAATTCCCACCGCGCTCCAGATTTGAGACCCTCTGCCTCAGAGGCGAGTACCAAAGAGGCCTCATCTCCAAGATATATAGAATACTAGAGGCGGCCCAGCCCTCCCCTGGTCATTTATATATGCAAAGGTGGAGCGAGGACCTGAACACCAATATAGAACTTGAGGACTGGGAGGATATCTGGGAGGCAGCTACCAAAACTTCAATTTGCACCGTCACAAAAGAAAACATCTACAAAATATTATTTCACTGGTACCTGACCCCGAGTAGACTGAGCCAAATCTACCCAGGCACCCCCGACGAATGCTGGAGGGGATGTGGTCAAAGGGGGGACATGTCCCACATTTGGTGGACATGTCCGGAGATCCAAAAATTCTGGACCCGGATCCAGGGCCTTCTGACCGAGACCCTGGATGTTGAGATACCCCTGGACCCCCTGACCTACGTGCTGGGGAAACCAGTTGACGACCTTCCCCCCCCCTATAGCCAGACTCACGGCAGCGATCCTAACGGCCGCCAGATGCTGCGTAGCTGCGGCGTGGAAGAAAATCAAAGCCCCCTCTAGAAGAACGGTAGTCACTAGGATAGATGGAATTATGGGTATGGAAAGACTAACGGCAATGCTGAGACAAAAGATGCCGCAATTCTACTCAACCTGGGAACCTTGGCCAGGATCAGGCGACCTGACTATCACATAAACTTTACCGCAGGACTAACTCCCCGACCTCCGAACCCCAAAGCTCCCCACCGCCGCCCTCCCTTCCACCCCTACCCCCTCTTTGTCCAAGTCGTTCCCAACTATCCACCCCTCCTTCGTCATCCCCTCTCTTTTTCACCACTGAAAACGGGAAAATGGATTATTGTGTGTCATCAACTCCTCCCATGCTATGTACATGTACCGCGCCGTTTGTTTGTGCTGGCTCGTTTTCCAATGTCTGTAACATGTACCAATACGCTGTTTGACATCAATAAAGGAAAAAATATTTTAAAAAAACTAGCCCCAGCATTTCTGCATTGATTAATGGCCTATCAGATTAACAGCGGGGGTCCCTGGCAGTCCCATTCAAACTGAATTGGACTGCAAGGGATCCCTGCTGTGTTAATCCTATGGGTCGTTAGTCAATGCAGAAATGCCTTAAACGTGCCTCAAAGTAGCCCAGAACATACCCAGCACACACCCAGCACATACCCAGAATGTAACCCATCTAGTTTACGGCAAATGTTAGAATAAACGTTGCCTCTACTGTATATGTCCCTCTTTTGACAAAGTTATATTTTTAATAGGGGTGTCCTTGGGGTTTTACGCTGGGGCGGCACCCCAAAAATCAGGGTGCTGGCGCCCTCCATTCCCAAATTACCAGTTTTCAGGTAACTGTTTATTCAGTATGTAACCAGGTAAATCTGACGATTGACCCACCAGGCGCTCAGAAATAAGGCAATGCTGCACAGTGATGTAACTGGAACTTAGGCTGTGGTAGACCCCAAACATAGAGACAATAAATTGTGTAAACAATCTTTTCCAGCAACAGGCTCCCTAAGTTGGGCTCCCCATGTAGTTGGGATAAAAAGATTTACTTATCTGATTCAGGGGTAGCTGGTTCCATGCCCGTAATGTCCTCCTGTGATGTAGCTTCTCCTGTAGATGGACCTTTTTCTGGAGCTGTGTGGATTTGGGGGTATAGCATAACCCCCCCCACTTCCTAGCTTCACAATGAATCGATGGCCTCTTCACCACCAACCCTGCATCCGCTATCGCGGTGGGCGGTCACCTGACCGGCGGCCCTTGAGAGATATCCGGGTCCTGGTCGCAGGAGAGAGAGATGCGCAGCTCGGCGTGCAGGCGGTAGAAAGCAGCAGTAAGCAAATCCTCCCGAGGGGGGTGAAGACGTCGCACAGCCGCAATAATGGAGAAGGCTGATGGGTGACTCAAAAAATAGCTTTATTCACACATAATGTGCAAGCGGAACCTCTTGACGCGTTTCAGCCCGTGGGGCCTTTGTCAAAAGAGTGGACTGTAAACTGTTTATTCAGCACTGCATATAAGATTAACCCCTTAAGTCCCAGTGGGTGGGTTATGCAGATACTGATCCAGCAACAATACATTTACACAGGAGAATAAGCATTTTCATGTTATAACAAGGGTTAAATCACCTTTCTGGACCTCAGCCCAGTTAACCCCTTGTCTCCCTGGTGAGGTTAGAGGGGGCCAATTAGGGGGGTAACCCCATTAATCCCGGGCCAAACCCTCACGATCGTCACAGGGGGTCCCTGGCAGTCCCATTCAAAATGAGGTTAAAAAACGCACCTATACGTTTTGAGCTATCATGCTTTATCAAGGTGTAAGGTATAAAGATAAAAACAGCATTTCTATATACATACAGCCTCCATGGGAGTGACATCACTACACAGCAACCCACCAATGGGCCGTCTCAAGGATTTAAAACTTGTGATACAGTTGTGGATCAGCATAAGTTTATTATAAAACTTACCTTAAAGAAATTATTTTGTGATAAGAATGCTAATATTGAATGAGCAATTCCCGAGGTCAATAGTTTTATATATAACCAAAACATGAGAGTTTAGATATAACATAACAAAACCAGGGGAAAGAACATTCCCCCAGTGTTGTGACTAAGATCGGCCGATCTGAAGCAAGAAACTCAAAAAAAAATATTAATGGCTAAACAAACCAGTGGTGAAGGAAATTTAAACTAAAAGCATATAATCAGCGCTCAAACCTGAAAAACACTATACCTATATACTAATTAAAATAACCAGGTGCTCTATAAACAAAAAAAGGGGGGTCCCCTATAGGGAAAACCCTAATGGTGATTCCTCACAACCTATTGTGGTAGATTGGGGAATGGCTGCCTCAGGAATAAAACAAACCTATCCACAAGGATTGTATACAATGCACAAAAGGATTAACAGATAGAAACAGATAGAACACAAACAGTGATTCCCTGGCGCACTATCAGATATTGAACCTGACAGAAGGAAGTAGTCCCATGAATCAATTGATGATATGGATGAGATCCACAGTCCACAATGTCCCGTTCTTTTAGATTGGAGACTTGTCTGGAAATACAAATGAAACAACCATTGCGCAGTACCCTATGGTCAGTGTTCCACACCCCCACCGTTGCTATCTACTTACTTAAAAATAGATAAAAATGGGCCTCAAAAGGTTTCTTTAATTCTCCTCACGGTTGGCTCCGACTGATTCCTGCTACTGGTAACACGATTTTCACTTCCAGCATCAGCAACACCATAACCGAATGGGAACAGAAAAGGGCGCCAATAGTGTGATACTATAAACATTTATTATTAAAAATAACAGGCGTAAAAACATGCACTCACATGCTGAAATGCCCTATGCGTGTCCTACAACGTGCCGTCCGCTTCACATGCAAGGATGCCGAGGGATTGTAGGAGGAGGCTGGAGTCGGCGTGATTCCCCGTTTCGTGGCCGCGACTCGGAGCGCCTAGTCCCTCCTCCGATGACGTTCCCCGCCAATCAACCTCCTTTCCTTACACAGGGTCTGCACGTCGCAGCACGTCCTGCAAGCTCCACCCTACGCGCGTTTCGTGACTCTGACGTCACTTCTTCAGGGGTAATGGAGCTGTGGGGGCACTTGAGGTAATTTATACCTTTGTGCATAGCTGCCGTGGGGTTCCCATTGAATGGATGTCCTAATTGGGAACTCCTACTGATTGTCCACTTGTTAGCTGATAACAGGCAATTCGTGTATGGCAGGTTTAACCACTTCATGCCTGGACAGCAAGTGGCACTAAATATTTACACTTTAGCATGCTGTGAAATATCTTACAAAGGACAGTAATGATACATCAATGCCAATGCATCTAATAAAAAACAAATACATGAATAAAACTCTAATAAAGATAGAAATAAAAAGTTAAAAAAAGTATTCTCTTTCCACCTCTGGGTCCTATATGCTGACATTGGCAGGGAGCTAGTATAATAGCTATCTTGCACATTGAAATAAGAAGCCACAAGGTTGCTAATTACTTTTTATTTCTATATTTATTAGAGTTTTATTCATGTATTTGTTTTTTATTAGATGCATTGGCATTGATGTATCATTACAGTCCTTTGTAAGATATTTCACAGCATGCTAAAGTGTAAATATTTAGTGCTACTTGCTGTCCAGGCATGAAGTGGTTAAACCTGCCATACACGAATTGCCTGTTATCAGCTAACAAGTGGACAATCAGTAGGAGTTCCCAATTAGGACATCCATCCAATGGGAACCCCACGGCAGCTATGCACAAAGGTATAAATTACCTCAAGTGCCCCCACAGCTCCATTACCCCTGAAGAAGTGACGTCAGAGTCACGAAACGCGCGTAGGGTGGAGCTTGCAGGACGTGCTGCGACGTGCAGACCCTGTGTAAGAAAAGGAGGTTGATTGGCGGGGAACGTCATCGGAGGAGGGACTAGGCGCTCCGAGTCGCGGCCACGAAACGGGGAATCACGCCGACTCCAGCCTCCTCCTACAATCCCTCGGCATCCTTGCATGTGAAGCGGACGGCACGTTGTAGGACACGCATAGGGCATTTCAGCATGTGAGTGCATGTTTTTACGCCTGTTATTTTTAATAATAAATGTTTATAGTATCACACTATTGGCGCCCTTTTCTGTTCCCATTCGGTTATTGTGTTGCTGATGCTGGAAGTGAAAATCGTGTTACCAGTAGCAGGAATCAGTCGGAGCCAACCGTGAGGAGAATTAAAGAAACCTTTTGAGGCCCATTTTTATCTATTTTTAAGTAAGTAGAAAGCAACGGTGGGGGTGTGGAACACTGACCATAGGGTACTGCGCAATGGTTGTTTCATTTGTATTTCCAGACAAGTCTCCAATCTAAAAGAACGGGACATTGTGGACTGTGGATCTCATTCATATCATCAATTGATTCATGGGACTACTTCCTTCTGTCAGGTTCAATATCTGATAGTGCGCCAGGGAATCACTGTTTGTGTTGTATCTGTTTCTATCTGTTAATCCTTCTAAACAAACCAGAACACAGAAAAATGATTTGACCTCTGAAAAATGGTGTCGTGAGAATAATAGTATAACACACAGCTGAAGGTAAGTATAAATGTGACCCTATGATGTGCTGCAAACGGACTGTAGTAGCTAATGCCAAAACTATGCTGCACACATGAGATAAGCAGCGAGAGGAGGGAGTCCAAATAGTGCACTGGTAGCACTCATCACAAGTCCCCAAAGGTAAGAACCCAATGATAATGGGTAAAGGTAATGATTGGGCAGCCCAGGGACAAAGAGCACTACAGATGGGTAGTGAACAGGGCAATGAGGAGGTCCCACACTACAGACCAGCGTCCCAAGCTCAGGCACCAGCGTCGTCACGAAGGAAAGTCTTGGACATTCTAATACAGCACACGGGTCAGGAGGAGGTGGGGGTACTGTCACAGCTCTGCTCCAAAAAGGCTTCTTCCGGGAGCGTACAATGTCAGCATCCAAGCGCACTCTTTAAGGGGCTCCGTTTTCGCGCCAAAAGGTCTCTCGCGGCAGTCAGCCAATAGGAATTTCTGATCAGTTGCCAATGTATTAATGAACTACTGGTCATCGAGGTGTAGCAGGTACAATGTCCGCTCGCTTCTACATCATAAGTAGAAAAGGTGATTTAGGCACTGCCGGGTGTGAGAGTGGAACAAGTGGTTACCCATTCGATAGAAAGAACGATTGAATGTGGAAAGGGCGGGCTGATTTGCAAGTGGCAGTACACTGCATTTGTTCCTATCCTGAAATGTGCGTTGCCCCCTTTGCCCTGGACTTTTTACCTTCCCCCACTCCTCCCATTTTCCTCCCCCTCCCTCCCCTGTTTCTCTCCCTGTTTGAGAATACCTTGACCATCTTGGTCTTTTTTTTTGGCTTTTGCTGTGCATCCTATATCTATCATTAAATTCTCTTTGGCTTATCCATGGGTTCATGTTTCTTCACATTGAGTGCCGGGAACATTTTGTTGTGCTTTATGTTATTTGGGAGGAAATAGGGTCCTCCCTGTTCCCCTGTGCACCACCCCATTTGACTTCTTTTCATTCATCTACCACGAGTGCTGTCTAGTATATTTATATTTTTATATATATATATATAGTTAAATAGTTACATAGTAGTTATATAGTTACATAGTAGATGAGGTTGAAAAAAGACGTACGTCCAAGTTCGACCTATGCTAAATTTAGACAACAGATACTTTATCCTATATCTATACTTACTCATTGATCCAGAGGAAGGCAAACAAAAAACCCCAGTGACATATCATCCAATAATATCTCATAAGGAGAAAAATAAATTCCTTCCTGACTCCAAGAATTGACAATCAGATTAATCCCTGGATCAACATCCTTCCCATGTATACTTATTTGGTATATCCCTGTATAACTTTCCCATCTAAAAAGATGTCCAACCTTTTTTTGAATAAATCTATTGTATCTGCCATCACAGTCTCCATGGGTAATGAATTCCACATTTTAACTGCCCTTACTGTAAAAAATCTTTCCTTTGTTGCTGGTGAAATCTCCTTTCCTCCAACCTTAAGGGATGGCTCTGAGTCCTTTGTACTGCCCGTGGGATGAACAGTTATTTTGAAAGCTCCTTGTATTGTCCCTGAATATATTTGTATATAGTTATCATATCCCCTCTGAGACGCCTCTTTTCTAATGTAAATAAATCTAATTTAGCTAGCCTCTCCTCATAAGTTAGATTGTCCATCCCCATTATTAATTTGGTGGCTTTTCTCTGCACTCTCTCTAGTTCCATAATGTCTTTTCTTAGGATTGGTGCCCAAAACTGTACTCCATATTCAAGGTGTGGTCTTACTAATGCTTTTTATCACCCCTTCTTCTAATATAAAGAAGTCCTTTTGACTCAAAACTGTGAGGATTGGGCTTCGGCCCTGCCCCTTGATGCGTCCTGTGACGAGACGGGTGATGCACATCACGCTGCCAGGTTGGGTGACATTGCACGCACCTCCGCCTTCTCTGATCCCTGACTTTGGCTCGTATTTGGACTTCTACCTTTTCTACTCCTGGACCCCGGCTCCGCACAACGACAATCCGATCTCTCCTATCCCAGACCACGCCAAGTACCACAACCATCCCGACATCTCCTACCCTGACCCGACTACATGACCTTCACTCTGCACTCCCGACTTGGTTGCTCGTTTGCAAGTCGGTGGTTACCAACATCCCCACCTCAGCCTCGTGGTCCTGTCCTGTTTGTGGTGAGCACTCGTTATAAATACTACCATCTATAAATCTTACTTATAGATGTTTACTAAAGCTCTTTAGAGGTCTATTTTATATTCACTTAGTTATATACTGACCTTTGACTTCCATTAACTGGTATGATGCCCACCAGAAGAATTGGCTATTTATTTGTTAATTATGTAATATTTAGTGTATACATATGTAGCCATGCATAATAATGACTGCATACATCTTCCCTGTTGGCAGTAAGTCCTGGTAAATACAGGCCTGCCAACAGTAGTTATGGAGGTTTTCCCTCACACCCTTGTGTGGTGCCCTGTGTAAGGAAGGGAGTGGCTGTATGCTCTGAGTCCCTGGATAGTGACCTCAGAGATGCGCCTGCCCCCTGGAGTATAAAGGGCACAACACTGACAGTTAGTGTTGTTGTTGGTGAAGAAATAGTAACCCGAAGGTACAGAGAGGAAGAAACACTTTTGTGACCCTAGTGCAGTAACTAGCGGTAGCCGAGTGATAGATTAAGCTTGTCTACGCCACACTGTGTCCAGGGACCTGGCACAGCGGTGATCTCCCTAGGAGAAAGGGAATCCCACTTCAGTACGGGAGGGCGTACCTGGCAAAGGGACATCACGGAGAGATGTGCGGCTAGAGCCGGCAGCTGCACGGGGCAGTCTGCTACATCCCTGTATACAATAAAGATGTCCTTGAGAAAAAGAACCCCACTGTGTGAGTGTGAGATTACTCAACAGTGGATGGCACCAAGAAGGAGTTCCTCACCAGGACCATCTCCCTGCGGAAGCACAGATCCTGATGAGGTGGAGGCGCTGCACATGATGTAAGTTGGACTCGCACCCACTACCTCAGCTACCTGTCCTGATGACATCCCCTAATAACACCAAGCGGGAGACTCAAGAGTCCTGTTACTTGCAGGTGCACCACCACACACGCCTTGTAGTGGGAGACTGGTTAGACTACACGGGCCAATATGAGATTGGGTGGGTCAGGCCAGAGGGAACACCCGTTACAATTGGAGGCGCTGCTGAGATACCTGTCAACAGGACAGGCTTTTGCTAGGCACACATTAGGAAAGAGAGAAGTGTCTGCTGCCACTTTGTGCTGCGTGGGACGGAGCCAGGGGTAGTCAGGGAGATGCTGGAGCTGCATGCCGCAAAGACGCCTTGGGATCCGTAAGGGGTTAGTGAGTCTGGAGCCGGGGGCTATTGCTGTTCTAGTCGCCTTGAGGTAGCGCTAGCGGGGGACGCCTAAGGGGTAAACTGGTAACTGAGAGCAGGAATTCTGGACGGGTCCGCACTAGGCTAGCCAAAAGTAGGTCGACGCCCAAAGTACTGCATGGAAGAGCCAGAGTATTCTAGTCTCCATTCCAGATCACTTACCAAGGAGCACAGACTGGAGGAACGTGTTACAGTAGACACAGAAAGAGTGAGCCTAGCCTGAGGTAGTGCAAACACGAGTCAGATCTACGTTAGGTACACAAGGTGGTGCACAAGGCATGTTTATTGTACAGATGTGGTAGCTGCCCCACAGAGCGGAGCTCCACGTACAGAGAATCGGTGTTCAACGATCACGAGATACCTGTCGGAATGGAGGATCTGTACAGAACAGAAGGTCCAGGATGGCGGAGAGAGAGAACCACGAGAATGGAGGATCTGCATAGAGCAGAAGGTCCAGGATTGCGGTCAGACGAAGAACAAGCTACAGAAGAGACTTTTGTGAGTTTGTTGTGGAATGGCGTGAAAGCTGTGGCTGCGCCGTGTTTGTCGTGTTTTTGTTCTCGGGATGATACCCCTGAGAATAATGAGCAGGACAGTGTGCTTAGATGGGAGGAACGAAATGGACTTTGTTATAACTTAATTAACAAACAGCCAGACGCTGCCTTCAATGAAAGAAAGGACAATACTAATCAAAATGGCGGTTCCCGCTTCCCCGGGACGCCGCGTGGGCATGCTGCAAAAAGTCTTGCAACTTTGCAGTCTGCTAAATGTTGGCCAGGATTGGCGCCAACCAGAAAACTCCACCCCGCTGAGGAGTTTGGCGCGAAAGCTGGAGCCGCGCCCTCATGGACTATGACTCACTCCGCACCTGTGCTGGGTCAGCCTACAAATCTACGAGACATCCCCCTAGTTTCAACCAGGGGGAGTGGTTTGCGGTTACACCGGATGTCGACAGAGAAAATGGGAGGAAGGGTTGCTACATCAGCCCATGCCTTTCAGTTGCGAAGAGCCATTGATCAGTATAGACCTCTGAGACGAGTGCCTCCGCTGGTAAAGATGGCTGAAGCTGCTGACAAAGTGGACCAAGGTCCTGTGATTTCCACTCACCCTTATTCGGCTCCAGGAGGCTTCCTGATAATCCGTGTGAAGAGTGTGGAGACTGTGGCGTGTCTTTGCCTGCAGTGCAGACTGCCGGGCGGAGCCGTGGGCAGCGAGGCCCGATGCCCCCACTGCGGACTGCAGTACATGTGGCCAATGACCACATTCGTACCGGTGCAGGCTGTGGGAGTGGCCGGGAATGTCCCGATTCCAAGAGAAGAACAGCCGGGAGCCCTCTGGAACAAGAGTGCCAGTCCCGCAGAGTCGGAGCCATCATTGGTGCTTCCGATAGAGAAATCCAGTCATCGGAGTGGTGATCACCGAGGAGCCCATCGACGGTCTCCTACCGGGATGCCTCGGCCGAATTGCAAACTGGAATCCTCGGACGAGGAGTGCGCAAGGCTGGCGAGTAAGACAGTCATCAGGCGTGATTGTCATACCATTGGTACGCCATGGAGAGACGAACTTCCTCGTGGTGTGGAGACGCGGAGTCGAGTGTCTCCCGTACCGCGACCTCCCGATCGCCGGAGTCCCACTGCCGTGGTGACTAGTGGATCGGAGGCGGGTCGATCAACCCCGACCCTGCGAGGTGCTAAGACACCGTGCCTGTTGCAGAACCGAGGGGAGGAAGAGCCGGAGGAGCGAGTCCAGAGCCAGACTGGATCGCGCAGCAGACGGGCGTTGCCGGATGTCATGGTGGAGGAAGAGATCTCGATTGGGGATCCATCCCAAGATGGCGTCGCAGCACGTGCGTGTGCGGAAGTGGTGCAGGCGGACCAGGGAGGCCCCGAGTGGGAGATGGTGCCGCCTCTGAGGTCAAGCAGCGGGAAACGATCCCCTACTACCAGGGGGAACGGACGTTTGAACTGCAACCCCAGAAGCTCCGCTGTTGAGAATAAAGATGGACTTTGTGGCGACGTCAAGACAGGTATCGCTGGAGAGCAGGTCGAAACCCTGTCAGTACCTACTGTTCGGTCCCGTCCCCAAACCCCATCCACACCCAAGGTTAGCCCCAAGGCCCTAGTTAAAGCCCCTGTACCCGTCACTATTTTATTTGGGTCCAGTTCCAGCTTAGGGTTGTCCGGGGAGTCACGGGGTCCTTCCGATGATCGGACTGGAAGCCTGGACTTGGGTACGTCGGATGATGGGTCGGAGGGAGTATGTCTAGGCAAGTGTCTGTATCTAGCGATTGTCCTAGTGGGCTTAGTATCACAGTACGAAACACCTCTCCGTATAAAAGAGTTAATGAGAGATCTGAGGGTACATCCGGGGTGTCTTCTGGTGGGCCTGATGAGGAGTCCATAGAAGAGAGTACAGATCCTAGCTCCGAGGAACGGTAGGAGACTAGGTGGTGGGCCCCATTGTACGAGGGGTATGTATCATGGTTCGACCGCACCCGCTTTATTTTAGAGAGGGAGGGGGTGGTTGATCACTGGTGGGCTGCCGGTGACTTTGACGACGAGTCATACCTTAGGGCCCTAAGGGTAAGGTGGGATCGAATCCAGGCAGGCCTTGTTATTCCTAAGGGGTCCGCAGGGTTGGATGATCCGGTAGAAACGGATGAGCCCCTGTCATGGGTGTTGCCCGGAGCGGCTGGGCAAGGTGGCTTGACCAGGTCGTGTCGAGCTGAACGGGCTATTGCGGCGAAGTATAGGAAGTCCCATGGGCTTGATTACCCTTACGTCCCTGAACCTCTAATGCGAGAGATAGAGGAGAATAGGGAGAGATGGCTCAAAACTGATATACAGTATTATATCGTGGAGAGAGGGGGAGCCATAAAAGGGATACAGGCTGAGCAGAGGGTAGCTCAACTTATGCGGGTCTGGAAGATAGGGCGCAGTGTGTATATGCACAAAGTGGTATACTGCAATGAGCGAGGAGTACCACGAGAATACAGCGTGACTGTACATGATGCCGCGGGGCGAGAGGTGAAGAAGCCAGATCCTCGGCATTATTATTGAGTATCCAATAGAGTGGTCTGTTGTTTTCTTTAACGCTCCCTGCTGGTCAGTGAGTGTACTGGGCTTACATTATTATGTCCATGCAATGATGTTTGCTATGTTATTTGTGTGTTCTTTTGCAGTGTTTCCTGGCGCAAGGTACACCAAATTTAGGTCCCAGCCGGGACGGTGGGTATCAACCAGGGGGAGTATGTAGCCATGCATAATAATGACTGCATACATCTTCCCTGTTGGCAGTAAGTCCTGGTAAATACAGGCCTGCCAACAGTAGTTATGGAGTTATGGAGTTATCCCCCCTACGTGCCCTGAAGAAGCGTTCACTACGTGAAACGCGCGCGTCGGCAGTTTACCTCCTGCACACGCGGGAAGCTCATTTATTTAAAATGCAGCAGCATTCTGATATTCATCAGCGTCTGTGTACATCCTAAGCTTCCCTGCCTGTGCATGTTACATGGGATCGCGCTATACAACACTATCGCGGGATCCTCCAGCCAGAGGGGCTATTGAGTTGCTCACCTTCAGACAGGCAAGTCCTCGAGCACATCAGTGCTGATATAACCAGGACCAGCGCTGATGTAGGGGACTGTGCGTTATTAGTTAGTTCCTCCACTTGGTTACAGATACAGGTCATCTGATCTTTGAGAGGGAGGGTGGTGCGCTTATGGGTTTCACTTACTATACCCTGGTTCAACCATCCTTACACCACACTCCTTTGAGCTGAACATTTGGCTTTATATTATATATTAACCCTTTATCTGCTGAACAGCAATGCAGGGGGTTACAGCCTACAACATCACATTCATTGATTAGTGCTAACCCTCCTGTGCCGCTGCATACACGTTGGAAGTTGCCTTTATGCCATAATTCACCCTTTGTGCGCAGCACAGTATCACGCTCACGTCAGGGTATTTGCATATATATACCTAGTATCTGCATCTGGCTCCTTATACAGCGTCCATTGGGCAGCAACAGCAGATAACACTGACAACCTATATTGACACGAGTTAAGGTTTACCCTGGTCAACAACAACCTACCTCACCTACAGTTTAGGTGTCTAGAGGATTATTTTATGCCTTAGCCAATGCCATACTATCCTGTATCTTTCTACGCAGTATGTCCATGAGCCTGCACCTATGATCAATAGTGGGGGCTACACAGGTTCTCACCATAGACCTGGCTCACACAGCGCATATCTATATCAGGGACAGACATCACATAGGTCTAACCAAGCGCACATTATGCCATACTAAATATTGTACCTATCCTCAGTGTATCAATTTAGTACGTATCATACGCCTGGATACACTCGCAAGGAGAGTGTCTTCAAGTGGGCTCTCAGAGGCTCCTTTTTCCTATATTTTTAGGTAGCTACTATCCGTAGCGCTTGATCCCCAATATTTATTGGGGATTCTATTTACACCTACCCACCTTACCGTAGGTGGGGTATATAGGATACAGTCACGAGCTGTTTATCATCATTTAATTACGTTTTAACCCCCTATTTTTTATTCAAGGTTATCAATAAAGTATATTTTAAATTTACAACATTACATTCCGAGTGATTGAGTGCTGCAAGACTGGGTCCTTTTTCTTCTGTATGATATTATCACGTCTCCATCCAGTCAGCACCTCACTGTGGTCTAACACTAGCTGTGCGGGTTCCTTTTGCGTGTAGCATACCACATTTGGGTTATCTAGACCCATTACCACACCCAGCACGCCACAATACTGTCCATTGATCAGCACACTATGTCAGGTTTTTTATCTAACAAATCTGATTTTAATGAATGGCAGGTAGAGGCTGAACGTATGTTTTCGTCTGATTACGTAGCCCCAGAATCATCATCCACGCCTAATATCAGTGACTTCTTTAGAGATTTGGACAAAGCCTATAAATCCCAGAGGAAAACCTGGTGGGAGATTTTCAGTTTTGAGAAGTACCTCAAGGCCGAATTCATCCCAAGGGGCCTAAGGGCAAACATTGCGCCAGCATATGACATAGTAGACGAGGACTTCACTAGATCTTGGGAGTTAGTACTCAATCAATGTTCTATTATGCTAATGGAACTATTGGTCACCTATCAAAAAGACAAACTTACAAAGATCAACTCTGAACTTGACACTCTATTGGCAAAAGTAGAAGTGTGGAAAACGAATGAAAAGTTCATTGATTTAGAGGGTCGTCTAAAAAACAATATAGACAAATTTACAAGTGACCTTAAAGAACGTAAACACAAAAAATTCCTAAGAGATACTGAAGATTACCAGACAGGAAAGATTTATAGGTACAAATTCACCTCTAAAGGCCGCAAACAAACAAAACCCAAATCTAATACCCAGGAATCCTCAACAGAATGGGAGATATCTGAGAGTGAGGAGGAAAGACCAACCACCTCAGAAAATACCACCCCAGGATGCAGGTCATCAATAGCACATTACCTACCTCAGGTTTCTTTTTTAGAACAGAGACAACCGATAGACGGACGAACAAAAGAGACAGAGAGGGAAAAAGAAAAACCAGGAGAGGGAAAGGTATGGGCTTTAAGAAGCGGGAATATGAATACCTCCAGAAACAAACCAAGAAACAGGAAAGCGAGAGGTTACCAGGGGTACTAGAAGGTGATGAGCTACAAATCATTAATCTAACAGACAAAACTCTTAATGAATACCATATACAAGTTCTAAAACGTGGCCTGTCCTTTTCACCATCAACTAATCTAAATACATTTGAATGGGTGAAAGATGTGAATTTATTCGCACGGAAACTTAAATTACACAAAATGTATAGATCAAGAGACAGAAGACTGGCAATCCGTGAGGGGGCACCAATACCTGATGTGAGGGAAACTGAAGCTATAGAGGATCTCTTATCCCTACAGGCAGAATCCGTTAGAACTCCGGGTGAGGGGCCATTCACTGACCTTAGACCGAAGTCCAAATTTATGCCTTATGGGGAACAATATGCCCATATTGACACTTTTGTTAACCTAGTAACCAAAGATCTTGAATCTCTCCCTAAGTCTAAACAACTTGACAACATGAGTAAGGGTGAGAATGAAGCCCTGGAAGAATTAGCCAATGCTAAAGATATTGTCATCAAACCATCTGACAAGGGTGGCAATCTTGTAATTTTAAGAACGGAGGACTATGAGAAAGAGAATATAAGAATTCTGTCTGACCGGGCCTGCTATGAGATTCTTGAAACAGACCCTACTCAGAAATTCACTAGGGAATTGATCAATATCCTTAACGAGGGTCTGTCCTCGAAACTCATCTCAGATAAAGAGTATAACTTTATACTGGTCCGAACCCCCAAAATCGCCACATTTTATAGTCTCCCAAAGGTTCACAAAAATAAACAACCACCCCCAGGGAGACCAATAGTCTCGGGGATCGGAAACCTTACAGAAAAAGCAAGCGCTTATGTGGATAAGATTTTGAGGCCTTTTGTCACCACTTTGCCGTCCTTTATCAAAGATACAAAAGATGTCCTCACTAAGCTGGATGGCATTTCAGTGGCTCATGATTGCATTTTGGTCACCCTAGATGTGGAGGGCTTGTACTCAAGCATCAGGCATGACCAGGGAATACGGGCAGTCAACCATTTCCTGAGTACACGCAGTCAACACCACCACAAACATAACAGTTTCACAGTAGATCTACTACAATTTGTCCTCAAGAGAAACTATTTCTGGTTCAATAAAACCATCTATCACCAGATACAGGGCACAGCCATGGGCACGAAATGCGCCCCTACATATGCCAACCTGTATCTGGGATGGTGGGAATCAGAGGTAGTTTTCTCGGAGGAGTTGGAATATCTGACTACTTTTGTGGAACTGTGGCTGCGTTTCATCGATGACGTGCTGATAATATGGCGTGGGACTGAGGCAATGTTAAAACAGTTTATTGAAATTTTAAACATAAATGACCTCAACCTTCGTTTGACACTTGAGTATAGCCCCAGACAAATTTGTTTTCTTGATTTACTTATCATAAAAGATGAAAATGGCAACCTTGAAACCACAATATATCGAAAAAAGACAGCCACAAACAGCATACTCCTAGCTAGCAGCCATCACCCTAAATCACTTATTAAGGGAATACCTGTGGGGCAATTTCTTCGCTTAAGAAGAAACTGCAGCAAAGAGGAAGACTTTGAAGAAAAGGCACGGGATATGAAAGACAGGTTCTGTGCAAGGGGTTACAGTCAGAAATGTATAAAAAAAGCATACAAATGGGCTAAGCATAAGGCAAGATCAGAACTGGTTATGGACAGAATAACGCAGCCAGAGCAGAGAATAATAAGATTCATAGGTACATTCAACAAACAATGGAAGGTGGCAAGGGAGGTCCTACAAAGACACTGGCACATACTCAGGGCGGATGAAGATCTATGTGATTCCATACCACCCTATCCAGCAATGGTCAGCAGACGGGCAAAGAACCTTAGAGATCACCTGGTCCACAGCCACCATAATGTGACAATACCGAGGGCCACTTGGCTACCGCCACGTGTAAATGGCAATTTCCACTGCCAAAGATGCAAGGCTTGCCAGTACATGACTGCCTCTAAAATATTCAGCAACCACGACAACAAGAAACATTTCCATATACGCAAATTCATAAACTGCAATACATCAGGAGTAATCTACATGGGAACTTGTAAATGTGGAAAAAAGTACGTGGGAAAAACACGCCGTCCACTAAAAATACGGATATTGGAACATGTAGGATCTATCAGAAACAAACTCGATACCCCGGTAGCCAACCATGCAAACAGGTGCCAACCAGGAGATTTAAAAGCTATCACCTTCATGGGGATAGACCAATTCTCTCCAGGAATTAGACGGGGGGACTGGGATAATGAACTTCTAAAGATTGAATCAAGATGGATCTATACATTGGGAACATTGAGTCCTTTCGGACTCAATGAGGGATTTGTCTTTAGCCCCTTCATATGAATCCTATTTCTCTTACTGACATTGACCAAACCTTGCCCTCTAACATCAGTGCCTGGGTCATATTTATTTGCCCACGCATTTTTTGTTTGTTGTTTTTTGTTTTTTGTATTTTCTGTATTTTGTGCATCATTTGCAATTTTTAGTTAATTTGTACTTTGCGCAATTTCTGCAGTTTAAACAGAAACACAGCAGCCTCTCAATAACCTGCATTTATTACATCACAACCAATTAAGGATCAAAATCAATCTTCAGTAAATAAAACAAGGACTAAGTGTGCATTTTACTCATAATTTTATTTCAAATTGATGGAACACAGTGTATTAGATACAGATAAGGTATATGATTATATGTATACCTTGACTACAAACAGTGACTCACCAACACCATCACCTATGAATATTAAATTTCACAACACTAGACCCCTAGCCTAATGTGAGCAGCAACATAAGCAATGCTTCACAGAGACAAAAATCACTTTAGCCACAGATATTCAGCCCTTGTAAGTGTTGCAGTTTGCTACACACATTAGCAACAGTTTAAAGGGCATTTTGAATCTGGCAACAAGGCTGTTACTAGTTTGCAGACCACATCAGTGCACTCCTAGCAGTGGGATATTACACCAGTCCAGCAACAGTAATTAAGGGGTTAAGTGAAGAAGCAGTTACTTTCTCAGTGACTATAAATACCACCCTCCACACGCAGGGACCTCCCCCCTACGTGCCCTGAAGAAGCGTTCACTACGTGAAACGCGCGCGTCGGCAGTTTACCTCCTGCACACGCGGGAAGCTCATTTATTTAAAATGCAGCAGCATTCTGATATTCATCAGCGTCTGTGTACATCCTAAGCTTCCCTGCCTGTGCATGTTACATGGGATCGCGCTATACAACACTATCGCGGGATCCTCCAGCCAGAGGGGCTATTGAGTTGCTCACCTTCAGACAGGCAAGTCCTCGAGCACATCAGCGCTGATATAACCAGGACCAGCGCTGATGTAGGGGACTGTGCGTTATTAGTTAGTTCCTCCACTTGGTTACAGATACAGGTCATCTGATCTTTGAGAGGGAGGGTGGTGCGCTTATGGGTTTCACTTACTATACCCTGGTTCAACCATCCTTACACCACACTCCTTTGAGCTGAACATTTGGCTTTATATTATATATTAACCCTTTATCTGCTGAACAGCAATGCAGGGAGTTACAGCCTACAACATCACATTCATTGATTAGTGCTAACCCTCCTGTGCCGCTGCATACACGTTGGAAGTTGCCTTTATGCCATAATTCACCCTTTGTGCGCAGCACAGTATCACGCTCACGTCAGGGTATTTGCATATATATACCTAGTATCTGCATCTGGCTCCTTATACAGCGTCCATTGGGCAGCAACAGCAGATAACACTGACAACCTATATTGACACGAGTTAAGGTTTACCCTGGTCAACAACAACCTACCTCACCTACAGTTTAGGTGTCTAGAGGATTATTTTATGCCTTAGCCAATGCCATACTATCCTGTATCTTTCTACGCAGTATGTCCATGAGCCTGCACCTATGATCAATAGTGGGGGCTACACAGGTTCTCACCATAGACCTGGCTCACACAGCGCATATCTATATCAGGGACAGACATCACATAGGTCTAACCAAGCGCACATTATGCCATACTAAATATTGTACCTATCCTCAGTGTATCAATTTAGTACGTATCATACGCCTGGATACACTCGCAAGGAGAGTGTCTTCAAGTGGGCTCTCAGAGGCTCCTTTTTCCTATATTTTTAGGTAGCTACTATCCGTAGCGCTTGATCCCCAATATTTATTGGGGATTCTATTTACACCTACCCACCTTACCGTAGGTGGGGTATATAGGATACAGTCACGAGCTGTTTATCATCATTTAATTACGTTTTAACCCCCTATTTTTTATTCAAGGTTATCAATAAAGTATATTTTAAATTTACAACATTACATTCCGAGTGATTGAGTGCTGCAAGACTGGGTCCTTTTTCTTCTGTATGATACCCTAAGGGTAAGGTGGGATCGAATCCAGGCAGGCCTTGTTATTCCTAAGGGGTCCGCAGGGTTGGATGATCCGGTAGAAACGGATGAGCCCCTGTCATGGGTGTTGCCCGGAGCGGCTGGGCAAGGTGGCTTGACCAGGTCGTGTCGAGCTGAACGGGCTATTGCGGCGAAGTATAGGAAGTCCCATGGGCTTGATTACCCTTACGTCCCTGAACCTCTAATGCGAGAGATAGAGGAGAATAGGGAGAGATGGCTCAAAACTGATATACAGTATTATATCGTGGAGAGAGGGGGAGCCATAAAAGGGATACAGGCTGAGCAGAGGGTAGCTCAACTTATGCGGGTCTGGAAGATAGGGCGCAGTGTGTATATGCACAAAGTGGTATACTGCAATGAGCGAGGAGTACCACGAGAATACAGCGTGACTGTACATGATGCCGCGGGGCGAGAGGTGAAGAAGCCAGATCCTCTGCATTATTATTGAGTATCCAATAGAGTGGTCTGTTGTTTTCTTTAACGCTCCCTGCTGGTCAGTGAGTGTACTGGGCTTACATTATTATGTCCATGCAATGATGTTTGCTATGTTATTTGTGTGTTCTTTTGCAGTGTTTCCTGGCTCAAGGTACACCAAATTTAGGTCCCAGCCGGGACGGTGGGTATCAACCAGGGGGAGTATGTAGCCATGCATAATAATGACTGCATACATCTTCCCTGTTGGCAGTAAGTCCTGGTAAATACAGGCCTGCCAACAGTAGTTATGGAGGTTTTCCCTCACACCCTTGTGTGGTGCCCTGTGTAAGGAAGGGAGTGGCTGTATGCTCTGAGTCCCTGGATAGTGACCTCAGAGATGCGCCTGCCCCCTGGAGTATAAAGGGCACAACACTGACAGTTAGTGTTGTTGTTGGTGAAGAAATAGTAACCCGAAGGTACAGAGAGGAAGAAACACTTTTGTGACCCTAGTGCAGTAACTAGCGGTAGCCGAGTGATAGATTAAGCTTGTCTACGCCACACTGTGTCCAGGGACCTGGCACAGCGGTGATCTCCCTAGGAGAAAGGGAATCCCACTTCAGTACGGGAGGGCGTACCTGGCAAAGGGACATCACGGAGAGATGTGCGGCTAGAGCCGGCAGCTGCATGGGGCAGTCTGCTACATCCCTGTATACAATAAAGATGTCCTTGAGAAAAAGAACCCCACTGTGTGAGTGTGAGATTACTCAACAGTGGATGGCACCAAGAAGGAGTTCCTCACCAGGACCATCTCCCTGCGGAAGCACAGATCCTGATGAGGTGGAGGCGCTGCACATGATGTAAGTTGGACTCGCACCCACTACCTCAGCTACCTGTCCTGATGACATCCCCTAATAACACCAAGCGGGAGACTCAAGAGTCCTGTTACTTGCAGGTGCACCACCACACACGCCTTGTAGTGGGAGACTGGTTAGACTACACGGGCCAATATGAGATTGGGTGGGTCAGGCCAGAGGGAACACCCGTTACACATATAAAAGTGTTAAATTGCTATTACTTCTGGTTGATATTAATCATTTTTGCACTTTCTAATTAAGTTCTTTACATCATTATATATATTTTGTAATGATAATTATGCATTATATATACACATGCTTTTTTGAAGTAGAGATGTCAAAGTTTATTAGTATTATTTTTCTTTGTCCTCCACTTTCTTTCTTATTTTTAGGTCTCTTTATTCATTATCTATCTTATTGAATAGTGGATAGAATTAGTTAGGTGAAAGGGGTGTTTGTCTATTGATACTTTTATGTTGAATTTATGTGTTTCATTTGTTAATGGACTATGGAGAATCAAATATCTGGTAGTATTCATCAATTCCATATTCCATTTGGGCATTCTATTGCTTTATATGGATAATGTTGCCTTAAAAGTGTCTTTGTTGTTCTTATTTTTGTTAATAACGTTTTCTCTACCCTCCTGGATCACTTGGCTCCAGGAACCAATAGGGAGTGATGCTCTGAGCTCACATCTGTGAGACGCCCCTCTCATGGATGCTGCATGTACTGTATTGGCCCGAATATACTGCAAGGTTTTTTTTCCAAAACCTGCAATCGCACTATATTCGCAGCCTAGCATTTACGCTGGGGTAAAAATCCAAGATGTCTGCAGGGCTACGGTGACCAGGTTTCCTTGTTTTTCAGGGACTGACCTAAACCGGTGTCCTCCAGGTTTTCCGGGTAAGAGGGAAGCGGAGGTTGGAGCAGAGCAGAGGAGGATGCCGCAGAGCCGATCAGATAAGAACAGCTGTAGCCGGCAGGAGAGAGGAGAGTAGGCACTCCTGCTCTAAGCTGCTCCACTCTAGATCTCACCCGGTTGTTTGTGTGTGTATCTCTGTTGGTAAGTGTGTGTGTGTAAGTGTGGGTAAGTGTGCGTGTGTGTCTATGTTGGTAGGAGTGTGTGTGTGGGTAAGTGTGTTTGTCTGTGTTGGTAAGTGTGTGTGGGGTTGTGTATGTGTGTCTGTGTTAGTAAGTGTGTGTGTTGGTAAGTGTTTGTTGGTATTGAAAAAAAGAGCTAAAACAGTGTTTAAAATTGCCCCAGAAAAATATTTTAAAAAACACCCCTAGGCAAGGAGCAGGAGGGGAAAAAAAAGCCTCTCCCCGAGAGCAGCGCTCCTCTATCGACATCGTGGCGTCATATGACGGTGCGTTGTTGTGGAAACAAGCCACATCATGCAGCGACATCACATGGTGACACGTTGCAATGACAACATGCCGTCACATCACACAACTACGTCATGACGCCGTGTGACAAAGACCGGCAGGTAAGTGAACTACCCCCTTACGCTGAACTTACACCACTGACCCCCTCTCACTGTAGACTCCCACGCCCCTCTGACCTCTCCTCCACACCTTCTCTAACCCTCCAGGGGGATAGACTCCTATGTTGGTAACGTACTAAGTGACATACCTCCCCATATACTCCTTTATACAATATGGAGAGATGCCTGTAAACAAAACAAGGAAGATACATGGACATTTAGGAATGTGTTCAACAGCAGACAATAAAACAAGTTACAAAAAAGTCAAACACATAGACAATATTTTGCTTATGAAAAAGTATAGAATGTGTCATACAAATATTGAACAAACAAAAAACTAATAAGACAAATAAAGTGAAATATCACTTTGAAATAGTTTGAGGCTCCTAGTAAGTTCATTGTACTAATAGTCCAAGTATGAACAGGTCATAAAATTGGAATCCTGAAAGTGCAAGCTGATTTTGTATCTAGCACAAAAGGGCATAGTCCATTCAGATAGAAAAGGCACAATGTAATCAAAGCACTTACTGTATACTCAAACCTTGCAATGTGGATTGGAGACAGATCGGTACTCTTGCAGTTGCTGGGTGCGCAAAAAGAAAGTCTTACATGTCTTGCTGCTTGGAAACTATGCCAATTCTAATTTTGAAAGTATATGCAAATTACTTAAATTATAACAGGAAAATGTGCTCCCAGGTGTGCTCAGTTTTGTTCACTCGAATCTCTCCATGTATTGGATAAGAGTGTATGGGGTGGTACTGTATATAAGTCACTTGGCGGTTTACAAAAATAGTTTATCTTTCTCCTCCAAACCCCCTATTTCCCCAATACCTTCAGGTATTACCTTACTAGCATCAGGTTAAATCCCTGTGTTACCTTTAACGGATCTCTGTGGATGTGCTTTATTAGGGGGAATGCCCCTTTTGCCTATCATTAGCACTAACAGTTGTTATAGTTAACATAATGCCCTTTCCAGACAAAACAGGACTTCACCTAATGTTAGTGAGCTTTGAAGATACATGTAATGCTTAATGAAGCATTACCATGAAGTCAGTAATGGACCTCTGTGTATCTGGGCCCATGAACCCTACTTCATCCTCAAAAATCCTCAACTCCCTATGATCAGTCTATGTCTCTCTCTCCCTCCCATTAACAGCACTGCCAGACTGTATATTAAATGGAAGAATTTGAAGCAGTTGCAATGTATTGAGAGCGTTCACAAACCACGCTGGATTAAGTCCTATTTAATGCATACAGTGAACAATTTTTATCACAAGAATGATTGCAATTTTAATATATCATCACGCAGCTGTTCTGAAATTGATATTTTAAATGACAAATATTGTGTAAGTTATTAATGCACATTTTTTTTAAATGCAGGTTACAAAATCAAAATTAGATGACTCCCCAAAATGTATTTATTTAGAGGAACAGAAGGGAGAATGTTTTGATGAAAATGGACTGCAGAATGCTAAGTGACTGTTCAAGAAGAGGGGGTGGAGTTGAATCATGGGAAGGTACTTAATGTGGCATTGTGTATGGGGAAATAAATGAAAAGGTTTTCATTTCTGGATATGAGCAGATTGCAACCTCCAGTAATT
>NC_134485.1:100582045-100622045 GCF_040206685.1 Ascaphus truei | reverse complement strand
ATATCAATACACAATCATTCCTTACCTTAGCGGCTATCTGCTATGGTAACGAAGCAACATTAATGTATTTTTAATAATAGTGTACTGTGAGCAGGGGGTCTCTGAGCCACAAATCAATGCGGTTCAGCTCAGGGGACCCCCTGCTCCCGCACAATATTATTAAAATACAGAAATGCTGCTTCATTATCATAGCGTATAGCCGCTAAGGCAATGAAGGTTAAGGCAGAATAGTATAATTATTGGGGACAATTGCCCCCATAAACATTGCAATAAACAACATACTGTACACCCCCTGTGTATTTAAATTACATAAACAAGAATAAATACATTAAATAAATATAGCACTTACCCATTACCGGTTGCCACGATGAAGGCCATCCTCATCTTCATCCTGCCCATGCCCCCTCCGCTGCTGCAAAACAGACACAAGAATGAAAACATCCAATGTAATGTCCCCTAACCCCTTAATCACCATAGCGGTTATTAACCGCTACAGTCATTAAGGGGTTAACCCACCCTCACCCACCACTCGGGACGCCTACATACCCTCCCACACTAACCCCCCACCCCGTGAGACCTAACCACCCTCACCCACTACCCACAAGGGAGGCCTACCCACATACCGTTGGGGGACCCCCCCACCACCCCCAGTACCCACAATAAAAACAATACAGTGACCCACAATAAACATCATTATATTTAATAAATACATTACCCCCCCCTGTGACCCCCCATAAATACAAGATTTATCCTTTTACAAACAGGGTTCATAACACAGCCCCACGAGAGTCCCCGTGGGTTGGCGGGGCACCTGACAGACCTACAGGGTACCAGCAGCCCTTTTCAAACAGGTTCTGGAGGCCTGCTGGTGGGTCCCGCCAAGCGCCATGGCCCCCAGGTGGTCTCCTTGGGTCACCGTGGGCCACAATTGGCTCCCCACGGTAGGCCCAAGGATGTCTGGGAGCCCCGGGTCAGACCCACAGGTGTCTGCGAGGCCTCGGGTGGTTCCCATGGGGGTCTGGGGAACTCACGAGTGCTCACTACGGGTCCGCGGTGCCACCACGGATGTGGGACCACCGCTTCATCCCCGCACCTATGGGTCGGCGGTGCCCCCACGGATGTGAGGCCACCGCTTCATCCCCGCATGTGTCACCCGTGGAACCACCAGCCTGATACCCGTGAGATAACCGAGGAGACCCGCAGGTCGTCTCCAGAGGTCTCAAGCGGAACCACGGAACAAACCTTGAATGTAAAAAAAATAAACTTGGCCTATACATTCAATACATACCCACCCAACACCTACAGTACAATAATGTGCAAAATAACTATTATCCAGATAGGGATAATAGATTATTTGCCTATTATTAAAAACATTAACTAGCATATTCAAATAAATTAAGTACTACTGACCTTATCAATAAGAAGTCTCAGTCGCCAGCAACATCCTTGTCTTGCCCACAAAACACATAGCCAATACAAAGCCAATACATTGCAATTACACTCAGATATCAATTAACCCCTTAAATACCATATCGGATAATAACCGCAAAGGTAATTAAGGGGTTAAGCCACACTGGCCCGATACCCACCCTTCACCCATGAATTTGTACATTGGCTTCATCATGCAAATATATATATATATATATATATATATATATACAAATATAACTGTATGCTCATCTGCATGTCTTAGGCAGGTCTGCAACCCCGCCTTTCCCCATTATCACCCAGCATACAGCACTTCCACTGCAGCAAGGGATTCTGGGAAATGACATGCAAATGAGCACACAGTGTCACTTTTTGCCTCAATAACCATTTTTAACATGGTTCCCTATAGGCTTAAGCTTGCTGCATGGTCACAGCTTTGAGCACAGCCAGGGTTAAGGTGCATACCCAGAAAACCACCCACAGACAGCTGTTTCGACCTTGATGGGTCTCATCAGTGTGGGGTTGATTTTACTGGGAATGATCCCTTGTTGCAGTGGAAGTGCTGTATGCTGGGTGATAATGGGGAAAGGCGGGGTTGCAGACCTGCCTAAGACATGCAGATGAGCATACAGTTATATTTGCATATTTGCTTTCCTGTGGAGGGTTTTTGTCACTTTTTTTTACTCACCATAACTTAACTCAGTATTATGTTTTATATATATATATATATATATATATATATATATATATATATATATATATATATATATATATATATATACACACACACACACATGATGAACCAATATACAAATAAATGTAGAAGGGTTATCAAAAACATGCTGTACTCAAAATAACAGTTCTCCATAAATACACACTACAATACAATTAATTTCCTTTCATAATCCTAACTGATATTACAATCAAAAAGATCAAATGCCAATCAAAAACCTCAAATCACAATCAACACATTGCATTTACATTGTATATATGATGCATACAATCTAAGCACCATATACATTCTGCAAATGAATGTTAACAATAACATTGCAAGCAAAATACAGATAACTCCAAACAAATATACTATTGTAACCAATCCGGTAAACATAAATCAATTACTATTCATTAATGACATCCCTAAACAATTTACATTCCATCCCTAAACAATTTACATTCCATCCCTAACAATTAAACAATTAACTAATTCAAACCTGCAACTGAACAATGTAGCCTATGAAAATATATAAGTACCAACAAGCATAAAAAATTGACAACCAATGTTAACCCTGACCTCTAATACAACATACAATAGCAACGATTACATCTATCTAATTTTAAAATACTTTAAACACACATTTAAGCATACATGCATAGTCAAATTAATTAAAAACACATCAAATCAAGCTTTTAAAACACTTTCATTTCTTACCCTGTATGTATATATCTCTCTAGACATACATACATACATACATACATACAGTGGCAAGAAATGATATACCACAGAAAATTAAATAAACATGTAAAGAAAATAATTTTAAAAAATTAACAAGTTGAATTAAATACATTTCTTTAGTTCACTTACCATTACTTGACCCCACCTACTCCCGTTGAACAGCTTACTCACGATCAAAACCACCAGGCACAGGAACCCATAAAATAAAAAAACATAAAAAAATAAACATTAAACTAAAAATCCAAATCAATCCACGGGTCTTCTAATTGTAATCATTCTTCATCTGTATTCTTCTTTCTTCTATCTTCTTCTTCCGGGGTCTTCTTCCCGTCTTCGGCCACGCCCTGGCCTTCTTCTTCTGTAGGAGGTCCTTCCTCCCTGGAGGCTGGCTTCAAAATGAGACATAGGCTTTTAAAGGCCTATTACATCACATTTTCGTCATATGGTTCCCACGGCCCTGATTGGGCCGTGAAAACCACGTGTTTTGGCCGACAAAAAACAAATGACGACGTCACTTAAAGGCAATGAAAGCACAGCCAATCAGAATGGCTTTGCTTCAATTGCCTTTAAGATGATGTCATGAAAAGAAACATGGCCGTCCACACATGGTAGGGTAGCCAATCAGAGCGTGGGAACTCCACCCCTACTCTGACCTGATTTTCAACATCTCCACACACCTTTTGTCTAAAGCAGAGAGGAGTGTGTTAAGCAAAGGTTTGTCTTTTATTCCTACTCATACCCTTAAACCATTTGATTGGGAGGTTGACTTATACAAACTGAATAGAAAGCTACGCCTAAAAGAATTTTTTGGGACCAATATTTTGCAGGCTGATGACTATCAGGAACTGACAATGCACCAATTCCATCAACCCAGTACCTTTGATCCACAGGTACACAATTTCAACATTTCAGCCTTTATCAGTCTGGTGGAAACAGACACTAGGAAGCGTGTGAGGAACTTCAAGAGAAGTTATTCCAATTTTACGGGGGAGGAGCAAATGGCACTCAAGGCTCTCCGTGATAATAAAGAAATAATCATACGTGCCGCCGATAAGGGAGGCGGTATTGTAGTAATGGATTACAGCCAATACCGTACAGAGGTCCTGCGACAATTGAACATCACCCAACATTATAAATCTTTGAATGGAGACCCTACAACCGGTTACAAGCGAGAGGTTGATGCGGTGATTCAAATGGGTGTTAACAATTTGTGGATCACAGAGGAGATTGGAAAATTTTTAGTACAACCGTACCCAATTATCCCAGTTATGTACATTCTACCGAAGATCCACAAGTCGCAGACGTTGCCTCCGGGGAGACCAATCATCTCAGCGAGGGGATCCATATGCCAACCC
Organism: Ascaphus truei; assembly: GCF_040206685.1. Classification (NCBI taxonomy): domain Eukaryota; kingdom Metazoa; phylum Chordata; class Amphibia; order Anura; family Ascaphidae; genus Ascaphus; species Ascaphus truei. Next base: position 100,617,809 of record NC_134485.1, on the reverse strand, counting down.
ATATCACAATTCCTTGACTTTTTCCTGCAACCTCTTGTTACCAAAATGCCCAGTTATATACGGGACACCACAGACTTTATCAACAGATTGGCTAAAATACAAGTGAAAAAAGAGAATAGGTGCAAAACAGCGCTAGAATTATAAATAAATAAATGTTCAGGCAGCCAGGTGAAAGACTGGTAGTACAACCAGTCAGGGGAACAAATGAAAAAAAGAGGGTTAACCGGCGCCAAAAAAAGGGTAAATACCAGTCCTGTTATGACAGTCCAAATACAGTCCTTGGAATGATGAATGGTGATGATTCTCACCTCAGCAATGCATACACTGGCGACACAGTTTATTACACTGCGGCCAGATCCGCAAGCCGGGAGATTTCCCGGCTTGCTAGTGGCCGCCCCATGACGCGCGGTCACGCGTCTTCGGGAGCGTGCGCCCCCTGCACGCGCGTCCAGGGGCTCCCCGAGGGAGCCCTGGTGTCCCGCGATCGCGGGACAGCGGCAGGGGGTTCCGGGGGACCCGGCGGACCCGGCAGCGGTAGGGAGAGCGCCCCGATCGGAGGGCGCTCTTCCGCTGCTTCGGCGCGCGCCCGTCACTCTCGGGCGCGCGCCAGGCTACTGCTGCGGCACAGAACGGGCAAATGCTCGAATAAACTGTGCCGCAGCAGTATATGAAAAAGAGAGAAAGAAAAAGAATAATGGTGCAGTAAATCAACACAGGAGGGGGAGGGAAGGGGGGGGAAATGCACAGATATTAGCAACAAAAACAACAAACAGAGCATACAAACATGAAACACAAGCACGGCCTAAAAAATAGTACAAAGCTTATTTATTAGCGTGGACATGTGTATTAACCGCATCCGGAGGGGCAAAATTGCAACCCTACTTACGAAATGCTGGAAAGGTACAGGCAGATCTGCTGTAAGCAGCTGGGCTTTCAGGATGGCGACCGGAGCACTTGTGCTGGCGTCTACACGTGACTGGGGAATCAGGCGGATGACTCCGATGACGAGGCCTCTGGGCGGACGTGACGTCACCCCCGTTGTGTACTCTCCACCGGCTCACAGGACTCCAGTCCTCCAGTCCTCATTTACAGCCGCAATGTCGCCGTACCTCGGTTAAAACACTTATTTATTTATTTATTTATTTATAAAATATTTTACCAGGAAGTAATACATTGAGAGTTACCTCTCGTTTTCAAGTATGTCCTGGGCACAGAGTAAGACAAATAATACATGGTTACAAGTACAGTTACATAAATGAACAAGGTATACATTACATACAAGACATTGCATGCACAGTTAAAGAAAATATATATTATGGGCGTATGAAACAGTTACAGACCAGATTAAAATGTGAGACAGCCTTAGATTTGAAAGAACTTAAACTGGTGGGGGATGTAAGAGTCTCTGGTAGGTTGTTCCAGTTTTGGGGTGCACGGTAGGAGAAGGAGGAACCAATTATCTAAACAACAATCATACAGCCTACTGGAAAAATGTGCAGCACATATTCATTGGGAGGTAATGGTCTTCTCTTACATGTTATAATACTGTACTTGTGTTATAGTGTACAAAAACAAGTTTAATATATGCATAAGCCCCACCATATAATTGTCATTTTTTTCAGTCTCTCTAGGACAAAGGAAAGTCACTTATTTAAATAAAATATATTTAAATTGATTTCCAAGAGTTCACAGACAACCAAATGGCAACTATTAAAAATGTTAATTTCCAAAAATATATTTTGGGCCGAATACATCAAACTTAGTTATAGTGGATTTAATATCGCACCTGGTAAAAAAAGGTTGACGAGCAGTAGTACCACAATTTCTAGTTGCTATTCATGAACATTGCAATAATAATTTACTGGGTACAATATTCAGCCAAAATCACGATCATATTTCTATCATGGTCTTCTGTAATATGTACTATTACCAAAGCCTCTGATAGAAATAACATTAACCTGCTTGATGTGTGTGAGTGGGGGGGTGGGGCGGGGGGGGAGGGGGGCGGGACAGAGGGGGGGAGGGGGGGCATGGGAGGGGGGGCACGGGGGGAGGCATATAAGGGTTTTGTCCTTATAAGTGCTGTAGCACTTCCTCGACATCTCTTGAAGAAGTACGCGCATGCGTACGAAACGCGTCGGGAAGTTCCAAGTTTTAGAGTGTTTTTATTGTGGTACAGTCTGCAGTTTCAAAGGAGAAATTCTGCAGTCTCCTACAAGTGTTTTAACCGAGGTACGGCGACATTGCGGCTGTAAATGAGGACTGGAGGACTGGAGTCCTGTGAGCCGGTGGAGAGTACACAACGGGGGTGACGTCACGTCCGCCCAGAGGCCTCGTCATCGGAGTCATCCGCCTGATTCCCCAGTCACGTGTAGACGCCAGCACAAGTGCTCCGGTCGCCATCCTGAAAGCCCAGCTGCTTACAGCAGATCTGCCTGTACCTTTCCAGCATTTCGTAAGTAGGGTTGCAATTTTGCCCCTCCGGATGCGGTTAATACACATGTCCACGCTAATAAATAAGCTTTGTACTATTTTTTAGGCCGTGCTTGTGTTTCATGTTTGTATGCTCTGTTTGTTGTTTTTGTTGCTAATATCTGTGCATTCCCCCCCCCCCTTCCCTCCCCCTCCTGTGTTGATTTACTGCACCATTATTCTTTTTCTTTCTCTCTTTTTCATATATGCATTGCTGAGGTGAGAATCATCACCATTCATCATTCCAAGGACTGTATTTGGACTGTCATAACAGGACTGGTATTTACCCTTTTTTTGGCGCCGGTTAACCCTCTTTTTTTCATTTAAAATACAAGTGACACATGGTGCATTGCTGCTGGTAACTATGGATGTCACAAGCCTCTATACGAACATCGAGCATACGGAAGGCTTGGAGGCGGTGGCCACACAGTTACGGGGTCAACAAGATCGGACAGGACCACCGACTGAGTTCCTACTACTTTTGATGAACATTGTATTGTTCAAAAATTACTTTAAGTTTGAGGATAAGTTCTACCTCCAACTAATGGTTACGGCGATGGGGTCTAATATGGCCCCATCATACGCTAACCTTTTTATGCATCAATACGAACAGACGCATATACTGGCGACACACTTTATTCGAGCTCGGCTAGTCCCACAAATTCAGGTATACCCGGGTGTATTGAGGTTTGTGACTGTTTTCTGCCCGAGTGCATTGAGGTATTTTCCAGGCAGGGATTGAAGCATTTTATTCCCGCTGGCTGCAATACTGCACAGTATATATATATATACACTGCATTACAATTCATGAATTTATGCCATCTGGTAGACACGCGAAGCATTGCAGCCTATTAAATCCTAATCATTATCATTTAACAGATCAGCCGCCCGTCAGCCAGGCATGAACCCAGGCTGGGAAGGCAAACGCAACGGGGCTTGTCAGAGGTGAGGAGCGGCGCATTCCAGGTATCTGCCAGGTACATACTGGGTATTTGCTCGAATAAAGTGTGTCGGTGCAGTATCCTCCATGACGCACCTCTGTCACAACACATTGTTGAATATATGCGCTACATTGATGATGTCTTCCTTCTATGGGACGGTACAGAAGGAGAACTGATTGCATTTGTGGATTATTTGAACCAAATTGCATCCACCATACGGTTCACATTGACCTATAGGCCAAGTAAGGTTGTTTTTCTTGACACAGAAGTATATCTAACTGAAGGAGTACTTCGGACGAGGATACATCAGAAAGATACTGATAAGAATTCACTCCTCCTGGCAACCAGCCATCATCCAATACCTCTTAAGAAAGGGTTACCTTACTCCCAGTTTCTTAGAGTGTGCCGGATTACTAGTGATAGTGGTGAACGTGATCAAGCCCTTGTGAAAATGTATAAACGCTTTGAGGAGAGGGGATATGAATGTAAGGACCTTGATGCAGTACTTAAGAGAGCCAAGGATGTCCCCAGAGAACAGCTCCTGCTGCCCTCTTCGAATGCACAGAAGCAAGATAGGTTCCATGTCACTAGTACATTTAGTACTGCATCAAGAATGATTAAGATGTCGATCCAACAACACTGGAATATATTGGCGAATGATGCCACCATTGGCAAGAATTTTGAGCGTCCCCTACTATTTTGCTACAGAAGAGGGCGAAATATCGGCGATACATTAACTAGGGCAGACCCAAAGAAAAATATGGTAAACCTACAACTTGGCTGAGTAAGAAAAAAGGTGTCTTTAAATGCCATGGATGCACCAACTGCCAATACCTTATTCTTGGCACGCAGTATTCACTTCCCCATAGTGGCAAACCACGCCTTATTCAGGACTATATGAACTGTGAAAGTAGATATGTTGTCTACTTTATCCGGTGCCCTTGCGGACTATATTATGTCGGTAAAACGACGCGCATGCGAAAGGAGCGGATTAGTCTGCATAGATCATCTATTAGGAAGGCATTGGCCGACAACACTGGATTGGAGGACCATAAATTGCAACCAGTTGCGAGGCACTTTAAAAACTTTAAGCATAGCCTTGCAATGCTGAGGTGCATGCCTATTATGCAAGCGCACACGTCCATTCGTGGTGGTGACAGAGGAAAATTATTACTGCAATTGGAAACAAGGCTCATCTATGAACTTGATACTATGGCACCCAGAGGACTTAATGAGGATTTTAAACTGGGTTGCTTTTTGTAGCAACAGTAGTATCTTTGTAGGGACATACATTTATGAGTTAAAGTTGGGGATCTTACTGCCATCTGTCACCTCTGTGTAGTTAGAATTATCCGTTTCTGTATTCATCTTTGGGCTTATTTTTGCCTTATTATGTGACCCCATTTTTGCTCCATAGCACCCCTTCCCCTCCTCCCCCCTTTCCCCCCTCCCCCCCTTTCCCTCTCTCCATCTTCCCCTTTCCCCTCCCCCTTTCCCTCCCATCCCCCTTTCCCTCCACTCCCCCTTCCTGTTCCTTCCTTTCCTTTATGTCTGCTTTTTCAAACACTTACAAGCAAATCTGCATTCACTATTCATTTCTCTTGGTAGTATGTTAGAGTGATATCAGTATATTTATTATTGTTGCACAATTTTTAGTAATACTGTGCATCTGGAGTATATATTTTCACCTCTTCATGTGTTTTTAATACTGCACTTTCATTTTGGTTACAGGACCTGTTGCTGCTAGTGATGTGACGTCATCATGTTCAAACGGCTCAGTGCCCCTGCTCCCTATTGCAGTCTGCTTCTGCCTACACTCCCATGGTTACAGATGCTTTAGTTGCGTCGCCATGGCAACGGGGGATGCCTTAGAATGACTGGTGTGCTCACTGGCTCCACCCGCAGGCGCACATGTGCGGTGTGTCTGGCATTGATAGCTAAGTGTAAACAGAGGAGTGGTGAGGCTGAGCTGCTGCACAGTGATGACAGGGCTCCCATGCGCCTATAGTACTCCCATTTTTAATTACAATCAGCTGGTTCTTGATTATGCACACAGGTGGGTGATGGGTATATATGTTTTCCTTGGGCAGTGTCTCCAGCACGCCCCTGAGGAAGGTCCTATACAGGACCGAAACGTTGGATTTATATGTGCCTGCTTTTTTTCAAATACACTTTTGCAATATACCTTGAGTGCTGTTTTTTGTCTCCTTGGGGTTAAGCTACACTGGCCCGATACCCACCCTTCACCCATGAATTTGTACATTGGCTTCATCATATATATATATATATATATATATATATATATATATATATATATATATATATATATATATATATATATATATATATGCATGATGAAGCCAATGTACAAATTCATGGGTGAAGGGTGGGTATCGGGCCAGTGTAGCTTAACTCCTTAATTACCTTTGCGGTTATTATCCGATATGGTATTTAAGGGGTTAATTGATATCTGAATGTAATTGCAATGTATTGGCTTTGTATTGGCTATGTGTTTTGTGGGCAAGAAGAGGATGTTGCTGACGACTGAAACTTCTTATTGATAAGGTCAGTAGTACTTAATTTATTTGAATATGCTAGTTAATGTTTTTAATAATGGGCAAATAATCTATTATCCCTATCTGGATAATAGTTATTTTGCACATTATTGTACTGTAGGTGTTGGGGGGGGGGGTATGTATTGAATGTATAGGCCAGGTTTATTTTTTTTACATTCAGGGTTTTTTCCGTGGTTCCGCGTGAGACCTCTGGAGACCACCTGTGGGTCTCCTCAGGTATCTCACGGGTATCAGGCTGGTGGTTCCACGGGTGACAAATGCGGGGATGAAGCGGTGGTCCCACATCCGTGGGGGCACCACCGACCCATAGGTGCGGGGATGACGCGGTGGTCCCACATCCGTGGGGGCACCATGGACCCGTAGTGAGCACTCGTGAGTTCCCCAGACCCCCGTGGGAACCACCCGAGGCCCCACAGACACCTGTGGGTCTGACCCGGGGCTCCCAGACATCCTTGGGCCTACCGTGGGGACCCAATTGTGGCCCACGGTGACCCAAGGAGACCACCTGGGGGCCATGGAGCTTGGCGGGACCCACCAGCAGGCCTCCAGAACCTGTTTGAAAAGGGCTGCTGGTACCCTGTAGGTCTGTCAGGTGTCCCGCCAGCCCACCGGGGACTCGCGTGGGGCTGTGTTATGAACCCTGTTTGTAAAAGGATACATCTTGTATTTATGGGGGGGCACAGGGGGTGGGTAATGTATTTATTAAATATAATGATGTTTATTGTGGGTCACTGTATTGTTTTTATTGTGGGTGGTGGGGGTGGGGGGTTCCCAAACGGTATGTGGGTAGGCCTCCCTTGTTGGTAGTGGTGAGGGTGGTTAGGCCTCACGGGGTGGGGGGTTAGTGTGGGAGGGTATGTAGGCGTCCTGAGTGGTGGGTGAGTGTGGGTTAACCCCTTAATGACTGTAGCGGTTAATAACCACTATGGTGATTAAGGAATTAGGGGACATTACTTTGGATGTTTTCATTCTTGTGTCTGTTTTGCAGCAGCGGAGGGGGCATGGGCAGGATGAAGATGAGGATGGGCTTAATCATGGCAACCGGTAATGGGTAAGTGCTATATGTATTTAATGTATTTATTGCTGTTTATGTATTTAAAATGGGCACATTCACTATTATCCCTTTGTGGATAATAGTAATTGTGGCCATAACTATACTGTATGTGTTAGGGGGGGTTATTTCTTTACAAGTATGTATGTGTTTATTCATTAATTTGGGGGGCGGGCACATAATTGGTACTGGAGGCCTGCGGGTAGCACCCGAGGGCCCTCGCCGGCCTATAGTATCATTGATGTGCATATATGTGTATGTTAGGGGTTATAGGGGTTGTTGTTCTATATATATATATATATATATATATATATATATATATATATATATATATATATATATATATATATATATATATTTATATTCATTTAATTATTTATTTATTTAGAGTTATTTATTTATTGTGGGGCTGCTGTGTTTGTTTTTTTTTATTGTGGTTAGCGGGTGTGGGTGAAGGGGGTATTAGCCCCAACGGTGGTTTGTTTAGGGCTTGCGGGGGGGTAGCGGGAGGGGTTAACCCCTTCATGACCGTAGCGGTATTAACTGCTATGGACGTGAAGGGGTTAACTGCACCCGCAACCCCGCCGCAAGCCCTAAACTCACACCAAGGGCCAAATACCCCCTTCACCCACCCCCGCTACCCACAATAAAGCTGGCACGGTGGGTTAACCCCTTCATTGCCTTAGCGGTTAGCCGCTAAGGTAATGAAGTGGGCTGAACATGCATTTTTCCTGCTTCGAATGCATGTCGGGGGGGCTCCGGTGCTGATATTCCTGGGTATCAGCTCTGGAGCCCCCCGGCATCAATCCGAGCCAGGAAAAGGGCCGGTTTCTTTTTTTATGTCCCCTCTCGCCGCTCAGCTCCAGCATCTTGCCAACTTTTGTTGGCGGGGCGATTTGGAGAACATCTCTCCATTTTATTGGCGCGATCAGCGGCGAGATGCTGATCGGGGCTACCTGCATACGGCGGGTTTTAAAACTGGTGAGATATTGCTTCTCGCCACCCGCGCGGCGAGTTTTTAAAACAAAAAAAAATGGCGGTTTTTACTCATCCCGCCAGTTTCTCGCCATTACCTAATTTGCTATAGGCATATTTGGCGAAAAACTGGCGAGATTGCGCTTCTTGCTGCTCTCTGCATAGGCCCTTATGTGTCTGTATTACATAGTTATACAGTAGATGTGGTTGAAAAATTACATACATATGTTAAATGTAGATGACAAATACAGTACCTATGCTATACTTTTATTTGCAGCATTTTGATCCAGAGGAAGGCAAACAAAAAATCCCAGTGAAACATTATCCAATGACGTCTCATAACTACACAGAGTGGAAAGTCTAAGGCACTTTGTGAGGAATAGGGTACTGGTATCAGTCCCAACAGGATTAGAACCCACAACCTTTGTTATTGTGGGCAAAAGCTCTAGTAGTGTGTGCAGCAGCGATTTTGAAGACTCGCCGAACCATGGCACTTGCCTGTGTCGGCCACCTCCTTGCTGTCGCCCGCCTTCTCCATCCGAATCACAGCATCAAATTACAACGTGGACGTCACCAACGGGACGTCACCCGGCGTCTCGTTGCCATGGCAACTCAGCGTCTTGACGTAATTTTGACGGTGTGGCATCACGTTGCCATGGCAATAAGACGCCGTGTGACATCACGTGGGTGACGTCCGCAGAGTCATTTGACGTGGCGATTCGGAAGTAGAAGGAAGGCGGCAGTAAGGAGGCGGCCGCCACAAGCAAGTGCCTTCCCATCAGGCCGATAGGCCAGAGAGCGTGACATCTGTATATGGGGGCCAACATTTTTGCCACCCCCAAATTTTGCCAGCCTAGGCCCGGGCTTAATGAGAAATCCACCAACAAGTGTGTGCTAAACCAGCTAATGTGTATGGCTAATATTTAACAGAAAGATGCAAAACAATACAGCATTCTTACCCTCTTCAATGCTGAGGAGCCTGCAATAAATTGCTCTGTAGAATCAGAGATATGTTGTGTTGCATAATTGCGAAAGTTGTAAAATAAAAGATGGGTGCCAAGCCATAACCTTGTTGTTTTGATCATTTTTAAAGGTATGTTCAGGAAACATTTACTTGTGAACAGATGAGGCAAAATAAAGCTGAAAAGAAACCTGCTGGACTCATAGAAGCCTATGTACGAAGGCAATTTTTGAGCAAATGTGGGGCAAATTGCATTTGTTTTGTGTTGAACCCCTTAGTGTCAATATATCAAGGACTTTGCTCCAGTTTTTGTGCCATGTGATAGCATATTTTTGGGGGCTTGAGAAAAGAAGGCGTTGGGGAGGGGTTAAATGGTGCAGAGTTTATAATGAGATGCATCAAATTGTGCATCAATGTTTCTATTTCCAATCTGCGTCACAAAACCTGTCAGTTTGACTTTCTTATTTAGAAATCTGCATCAGAAGTACAAATCTGGGGCAACAAGTTTGCTACATCTGGTATATTTTCTCACTTTTTTACCAACATAACTTATTCTGTGTCTGTTGTAGCCACTCCCGGATTCCTATTGCAATGGCAGTATAACAAACCTCACACTGATGAGACACAAACAGTCAAAAAAATCTGTGAGTAGGTGTTACTGGCTATGCACTTCTTTAACCAGGCTGTGTTGGATAAGCTGTCTAATGCCGCAGGCATAAGTTTACATGTTCAAATGGACAAGAAGCAAAAAGTGACCACACTGTGAATGCACCCAGCATGCTCTCACCCCTGCTAGCCCCTCCCCCCCCCCACGAGACATGCAAATATGCTACAAAAATATTTAAATGCTGCTTCTTCATATTGAGTCAATGTTTGTATTTCCTGGGGTGTTGTGTAACAAAATCTGCTCTGTATTATGTACAAAGCTATCTTTCCTATTAACATGCCTGAAAAGTTGAAAGAAACCTTACAGTACAGTAGTTGTGTGAATCGATGTCACCATTCATATAGCTACTGTACTGTATAAACTAATACATTCCCAAGAAACTGACGATGACAGAATACAAATCATATCCTTTCAAGAGATGTACTTTTGACAAAGTACCATCTGTGCTGCACTGCACTGCACAGGTTTAGTAACAGTTCCCTGTTCTTCATTATTGAAATTAATTTATAAGACCTGTCATAATATTCCACAATGATTTTGCTTAAATGCTTTATTGTACTCTTAAGAATTGAAAGCTTGATGAGCATAACTGAACTTCCCTAATGTGTGACTGAGACATTATTTGCTTGTTCTATGGATATGTAAGTATTACAACTAGGGATCTGGGCAAACAGCCAAGCAATACAACTGATTGATCCACAGAGTGCATGCAAATCAAGCTTGTAACTATTGAACACTTAATCATAAAGGGGAAAGTGTTTCATCAAGGTTACCAAACCACAGGCAGAGCCTTTTTTAAGGAGCTAAAAAGAGGATATCTAAAACATACCAGTTCACATTGAAGGGGTAAACATTTGATCTGACATATCCTTAATCACTGTGATGCAATTGATAATAATACTTATTGGTTCATTTCTTAAAAATATTCACTATAGATAAACCAGTGAGAAAATAAACAGCACCAGATTTAGAAAAGGAAAAATACACATTAGTTTCAATGGGGCTTCTTTTATCAATCTGATATCGTTTTTTGCTTTAATTTAATCTCTGTTGTGCAGCCAGAAGGCTGTGACAAATAAATGTCTAATTATCTATATTATCCTCCATCTACCCTAAATCAATTTTCCCAAAAGAACATGTAACTTAATGTAACTGCTGTAACTCCACACAGCTGTGCAATGACTTCCCAAACGACAATGTGCAGTGTTCATAATAACCTGCCTTTCTTCTTTATAGAATGGGTTTCTCTACCGAAGTTTGGAGATAGGTAGAAGAAAATAGTGATGGACAGCAAATGTTTGCAGCTCTAACTAATGTTTTCTGGTTCCTCTAGAAGAGAATGTGTCATTGTACCTAAACCTTCATTAGGCTGCGGACATAGTGTGCGCGTGCGGCACAAACAAATTGATATAAGTGCACCAGTCAGGCCATGGAAGGATTTGGAGAAGACAAAAAATTAAATTATTCGCGAGACGGCCGCATTACGTGAGCGTTTCAATCAATGAGGGCGAAACAGCCTGGTGATGTCACGGCCACGCATCCCCATCGTGCGCGTGAACAGATTCCACAAATCGCTCAGGTGACAGGCGCGCGCCTACATGCGCTCCGTTGCGCGTGCACTATGCCCGCAGCCTTATACTACAGAATATTTGTTTTCAGGGAAAAATAATTTTGATATTACTGCGGCGTTACATTTTGGGAAACTGCTTACCTTAAAGCAGCCGTTGGATTGGGCTGCCCTGTTTCTTTACATGTCTAGCCCATCTTCCCCCCCTTAATCGCAGATCAGGTCCCCTAAGGTGTTCTGGGGTCTGGCTAGATGTCTCTGTGTGGTGCATACCTGCTGGCAACAGGAGGGCCTGAGTCTCCCGCGATGACATGGGGGATAACAGGAACATGTTACTGGGGTGGATGCCTTCGTTATGGTTCAATGGTGCAGCACCTCAATCTATAGTAAGCCCCAGGAATGCGGGGTGGAATCCTTACCACAGAGATTCCCCTCACCGGGATGAGAGATTCCAGTCTCGCACAAGGATTATCTTTAAAAGCAGCAGTCTCTTTATTCACTTGGGCAGCAGCAGCAGCAGCCAACCGACAGGTACAGTTGATACATGGTCCACTAACTGTTCTCCCTTGTGATGTCCCTGCCGCCACTCTGGACCAAAAGCATCCAGAGTTGGGCTAGCTCTTCCCTCACCCCCTAAGCAGGGTGAGAGGTATTTGGTTCACCTCACTGACTACAGCTATATCAGCTCTACTCATGAGCTGATCACTCCTCTCCTCCTAACTCACTATCACTCCGGTCAGACTGACAGAACACACTAAATAGGACATGCACTGCTCTTTTAGGATCTCAGCAGGCACCGCCCCTATGTCTCTTGCTTTGACACAGGGTCAGGTGACCTACCTCCACCATTCAGGGCAAGTGCTTGAAGTGGGAAAAACCCATGATAACTCCTGGCAACCTGCCCTTACCAGGGATTATACCAGGAGGATGATAGAACTATAGCCCCATTTCTTACCAGGGCTACACATGTGTAGGAATCAGGGGGGTCTTTGAAGCTGAGCTGCATTAGTTTAAGCTCTGGGGGGCCCCCTGGTTCCAAAGATATTTACTGGAGCAGACGTGCTGGAGCAGACGTACTGGGGCAGACGCTGTCGGTACTTCCAGGGCCTTCTTAACAACATTAGGGCCCCCCGGGCAAAGCAGTGCACTGAGCCCTGTCTACACTGTCGCTCCCAGCCTCCCATGCGCTCACTAGCAGCAGCAGGCAACGGAAGTGCTGCACTACTAGGCTGCTAGGGGCGGGGGGAGAGCGAGCGGAGCCGGGCGGGGGGAGAGCGAGTAGGGTTGCCAGGTGGCTTGTCCAAAAATACTGGACACAATGGTGAAAGGTGCGATGCACTCGAGAATCGTTGGTGGGGAAGAATGTTATTTATAAATGACCTGACTGTTATGTCATTTGTTCTAAATTTGACTCCAAGTATTCACCAATTTGCACCAATTTATATTCTATTTCGTAAAAAATCTGGGGAGGAGTCTTGGGAAGGAGCGCCCTTCCGAGGATTGTTTTAGGAAATAGAATATGAAATAGTGCAAATTGGTGCATGCTTGGAGTGAAATTTAGAACAAATTACGTAATGGTCAGATCATTTATAAATAACTGACCTGCAGTCATACTGTACATGGCGAGCAATACTGATCTTACTGCTCCTCCCACAAATTCCAAGATTGTTGCAACCCCTCCTCATCCTCTCTCTCTCTCTCTCTCTCTCTCTCCACCCTTGTCCTCTCACCCCCTCCCTTCATCCTCTCTCATCCCCCCTCCCCCCATCCTCTCTCACCCCCTCCCTTCATCCTCTGTTACCCCCCCCCCCCATCCCTGTCATTACAGTAGCTTTCAAATTTAGACTTCAAAATCCAGCTTTAAATTGCATATTGAATCATGCCATTGAATAAGTAGCCTGCTCTAACTTCTTGGGGATGATCTGTAAGTAAGAGTGCTGCAGAGATTGCAATGCTGTTGTGATGAGAGCTGAGTATTTTTAATAGATCTTGAAAATGGGAAGACTGTTAGTATAGTAAAAGAAAAGTAAGGGTGAGTGAGGAATTAAACAAATTTGCCATTACTGTATGTACTGTCTGTCACCACACACACACACACACACTCACACACTGAGATACACACACTGAGACATTCACTCACTCACACACTCACTCAAACACACACGCATATACAGGCAGGACACAGGACACAGACAGAAAGACAAAAAGACAGAAACACTGAAACACACACATACACTCACACACAGATACACACACACACACACACACACACATACCGAGACACACACACATATACAGACAATCACACACTGAGACACACAGATACAGCCTCACCTCTCTGCTGCATGCTTTTCCTCCGTTCTTTGACACCACCCCAAAGTTCCTGCCATCTCCCGATTGGCTGAATTGCACAGCAGCAACCAATCAGAAGCTGCCCAGCCCCCTAGCAGCAGCAGCCCTGCTCTATTCCATGTCCGGACAGGGGGAGAGCGAGCAGAGCCGGGGTGCCGGGCGGGGGGAGAGCATTGGTGGGCACGCATGGGCCGGGCGAGTGGGGCCCCCCTTTGCTGTGGGGCCCCCAGGCAACTGCCCAGCGTGCCCATACGTTAAGACGGCCCTGGGTACTTCATGGAGGTATTTGCCCCATGTGACACGGGCCAATAGAATGTCATGCATCGCGGCTTCCCATTAGCCTGCATGACATGGGAGATTTAAACCTCCATTTTGTTTCCACTGGAGGGGACGATACCTGAGACAACTTCCCCAGTAAGTATCTGTGTGCAAAACATATTTATCTTAATAAAAATGGCAAAGTCTTTAATAAACAACGTGTTCAACAGAATACAGAGCTGCTTAAGTTCATTTTAATGAATTAGCATTACTTTTGCCTTTATCTATAATTGCCTTTAAAAACTCACAAGGTTCTTCAAGTATGATGTCTGCTCAGAAACACAGCGATTAGGCACCATATTTACTAAGTGGTGCTATTCCTTTTGTGGCTGGCAAACACTTAATAATCCATTCAAGATGTGTTTTATGGCTGGAAGTGTCCTTTTGCATAGCACAACTTAGTCAAACAGAAGAAAAGATGCTGGCATCTTCTGATGAAAATAAATAGTATTCATTACTAACAGCTTTAACAAACCAGGAGTGATGCCACTTAGATTGTAAGCTCTTTAGAGCAGGGACTCTCTTTCCTATAGTTACTTTCATGTCTGAAGTGCTTATTTCCACTATCTGTTATAATATTGTCACATGTATTACTGCTGTGAAGCTTTATTTCCCTGGATGGCACTATATAAATAACAATATACATACATACATACATACATACATATACATTAATGACAACCCCAGTTGAGGCACATTGGATAAACAATGGCGAGAGTGAGGCAGTGGGGAATTAGCATTAGCATTAGAGACCTACAGCAAGTGCCTAATTCATGAAACCCCTATTGGATAACTAACTGGATAAACACTGTGTCTAAGATTCCCTGAGGAAGGTTCCGCTTCTGGACCGAAACGTTGGTTTTCTGAGTGTCAACATCTTCAATACAACTTCTGAAGTTTACCCCTCATGTGCTGTCTCTTCTTGCTGGACTACAATCTGGTAAATCGCATATACTATTTTTATGAGATTAGCATCTGGACTTTTTTGCAATATAAGTGTGTACCGCTGCCATTCAACTTTGTGTATATAATGTATATATATATATATATATATATATATATATATATATATATATATATATATATGTATATATTTAAAATATATATATATATATATACAGCTAAACCCCGTTATAACGCGACTCGTTATACCGCGATTCGGTTATCACGTGGTTTTCCCGTGGCTCCCGTTTAAAAAAAAAAAAAAAAAAAAAAATTTTAAAAAAATATTTTTTTCCATTTTTTTTTTGCACACTGCACACACTGCACACACTGCACACACTCACTGCACACACACTGCTCATTGCTCACACTGCCACACTGCACACACACTGCTCATTGCTCACACTGACACACTGCACACACACTGCACACTGCACACACACTGCTCATTGCTCACACTGCACACACTGACACACTGCACACTGCACACACACTGCTCATTGGACACACTGCACACACACTGCAAACTGCACACACACTGCTCATTGGACACACTGCACACACACTGCACACTGCACACACACCACACACACTGCACACACTGCACACTGCACACACACTGCTCATTGCTCACACTGCACACACTGACACACTGCACACACACTGCACACTGCACACACTGACACACTGCACACACACTGCACACTGCTCATTTCAACACACTGCACACACACTGCACACTGCACACACACTGCTCATTGGACACACTGCACACACACTGCACACTCACTGCTCATTGCTCACACTGCACACACTGACACACTGCACACACACTGCTCATTGGACACACTGCACACACACTGCACACTGCACACACACTGCTCATTGCTCACACTGCACACACTGACACACTGCACACACACTGTACACTGCACACACACTCCTCATTGCTCACACTGCACACACACTCACACACACTTACAGACACTCACACACACTCACACACACTTACGCACACGCACACACACGCACACACACTCACACACACTCCCACGCACACTTACGCACACTTACGCACACTCACACACACTTACACACACTTACACTCACAGACACTCACACACACTCACACACACTTACACACACTTACACACACTTACACACTCACAGACACTCACACACACTTACACACACTTACACACACTTACACACACTTAGACACACTTAGACACACTTAGACACTCACAGACACTCTTACACACACTTACACACACACTCAGACACTTACACACACTCACACCCACATACACACACCCATATACACACACACACTTTCTCTCCCATATATACATACACACACACACTCTCTCACTCTACACAGACGGGGGGTGGGGTCGGAGCACAGGAAAGGCCGCGACCAGCACCACCACCCGCTCCCCCCCTCCTCCCGCGCAGGCAGCGGGAGCGCCAGGGACAGCGGTGGGGAGAAGAAACCCCCCGCTACCACCTCCATGCAGGCAGCGGGATCTGAGGTAAGCGGCGACCTGAGGGACATCCCCGCTCTCATCTCCTGCCCCGCGGGCTGTCACGCGGTGACAGGGGGAAGCGGGGACAGGAGGGACATCCCCGCTCCCATCTCCTGCCCCGCGGCCTGTCACACGGTGACAGGGGGAAGCGGGGACAGGAGGGACATCCCCGCTCCCATCTCCTGCCCCGCGGCCTGTCCCGCGGTGACAGGGGGAAGCGGGGACAGGAGGGACATCCCCGCTCCCATCTCCTGCCCCGCGGCCTGTCCCGCGGTGACAGGGAGAAGCGGGGAGCGGAGGGACATGCCCGCTCCCATCTCCTGTCCCGCGGGATGAATATGCGCTAAAGCGCGGCGGCCATTTTTTTTTCTCGCGACCCCGTTAGTAACGCGGTGGTCTCGGGGTGGACCCCGAGACCCGCGTTATAACGGGGTTTAGCTGTATATGTATAATCAAAAAATAAATAGATGATACCGTTCTGTGGCTAACGAAATGCTTTTATTTGTGCGAGCTTTCGAGATACACTGATCTCTTCTTCCGGCGATGTTACAATGAATGAAGCAAAAGGTATACTAAAAAACAGTGTCTCTTGGAATGTTATCTGTGCTGTTCCTACCCCCGGTGTGGATGTGTTTTATGGCTAGAGGTGTTAAATGGTTACTGAAAGCAAGTGAAGAAAGAGTGTGTATGTGTATCTGTGTGAATAAAAATGAATGGAGAGCCCACAGTATATACAGTGCTTTACACAAGGTGTGTGTGGAGTGGGAGTGGATATAAAAGGTGTGGGTGGGTGTGGAAATGTGAGAGTTTGTAGCACAACTAAAAGTGTGTGTGGATACTAAGTGGTCCCTATTGGTGTATAGGGATGGAAAAACAAGGAGTATTAGTATGTGTGAGAGACAGCTGTGTGTGCATACATATAGCACAGTATGTACAGACATGGCCTTTAGCGCTTATGGGACGAGAGTTCACTACTGTCAGTAATGACTCATAACATTTCGATCTCTGTTTAGGCCACTACTAAGTGTCCCGAACAGTTGCATAAATTTGTATTCATGCAACCGTCTCTCTTTCGGGGTTTTAAGATTACCTTTGAGTATGGCAACCCTCAGATCCGCACAAGAGAACAAATTCTGGACCTGATACCAGCTAACCCAAAACCTGGCACATTCTACATGCTCCCTAAAATTCACAAAGAGGGCAACCCTGGGCGCCCTATTATCTCTGGATCTGGCACACTTACCGAGAATATTTCTGGCTGGGTGGAGGGCATTCTAAAACCACTTGTCAGGAACACACCTAGCTATATCCAGGATACCACCGACCTGCTAAACAAACTGAATGCAATTGGCTCCCTCCCAACAGGAACACTACTAGCAACCATGGATGTAGAGTCACTTTATACCAACATCCCCCACGAGGATGGGATTTCATCCTGCAGATACTTTCAGGGACCGCAGGAGCCACTCACAGAGACAGTAACTAAATGCATCAAATTTATTCTGACCCATAACTACTTCACATTTGGAAATGACACATACCTTCAGACAACCGGGACCGCTATGGGTACTCGGATGGCGCCACAGTATGCCAATCTGTTCTGCGCAAAACTGGAAAGTGACTTTCTGTCCACCTGTCACTTGAAACCCCTTACATACCTTCGTTACATCGATGACATCCTCCTGATTTGGACCTCTGGCGAACAGGACCTCCTACAGTTCTATGACAACTTCAATACTTTCCACCCGACCATCAACCTCAAACTCACCCATTCCCCGGATGAAGTACATTTCCTAGACACCACCATTACTATAAAGAACAACCAACTACAGACCTCTGTATACCGCAAACCTACAGACAGAGCCAGCTATTTGAGGGACAACAGCTTCCACCCGACACACACCAAACATGCAACCATCTACAGTCAAGCCATACGATACAACCAGATATGCTCCGACACAGCAGACAGAGACCAGCGGATTAAAGCCTTGAGATCAGACTTTATAAACCGTGGATATAACCACAGAATTGTAGACCAGCATATTCACAAAGCCACCAGAATACCAAGAAGTGATCTCCTTAAATACAAACAGAAGGAGACAAGCGACAGGGTACCTTTGGTGGTCACATATAACCCACACCTAGGAGCCCTACGCAAGATCGCCAGGAAACTACAACCCATCCTCCAGGAAGATACAAGACTGCAACAGGTCTTCCCTGAAGCACCCTTATTATCATACAGACAACCCCATAATCTCAAGAATATTATGGTGAGGAGTAAAGTATTCAGCAGTACAACTGAATGCGGGACAAAACCATGCCAGGACCCAAGATGCAAAACCTGCGCAATGCTCTACACAGCAGACACAATACAAATACCACACAGGAATCGGGAATACAAAATCAGAGGAAGGTTCACCTGTTCCTCCAGCAATGTCGTGTACCTCATCATGTGCAGGAAATGCCCAGGGGGCTGCTACTACATAGGTGAGACAGGGCAGGGGCTAAACAAGAGAATGAACCTGCACCGCCACAGCATCACACGCGGAACAAGAGACAGTCCTGTTGGCGAACATTTCTCTGACTCTGGCCATAAGATTAACGATCTGAGGGTTGCCATACTCAAAGGTAATCTTAAAACACCGAAAGAGAGACGGTTGCATGAATACAAATTTATGCAACTGTTCGGGACACTTACTGCACCGACACACTTTATTCGAGCAAATACCCGGTATGTACCTGGCAGATACCTGGAATGCGCCGCTCCTCACCTCTGACAAGCCCCGTTGCATTTGCCTTCCCAGCCTGGGTTCATGCCTGGCTGATGGGCGGCTGATCTGTTAAATGATAATGATTAGGATTTAATAGGCTGCAATGCTTCGCGTGTCTACCAGATGGCATAAATTCATGAATTGTAATGCAGTATATATATATGTACTGTGCAGTATTGCAGCCAGCGGGAATAAAATGCTTCAATCCCTGCCGGAAAATAACTCAATGCACTCGGGCAGAAAACAGTCACAAACCTCAATACACCCGGGTATACCCGAATTCGTGGGACTAGCCGAGCTCGAATAAAGTGTGTCGCCAGTGTAGCAGTGGCCTAAACAGAGATCGAAATTTTATGAGTCTTTACTGACACAAGTGAACTCTCTTCCCATGAGCGCTATAGGCCATGTCTGTACATACTGTGCTATATGTATGCACACACAGCTGTCTCTCACACATACTTATACTCCTTGTTTTCCATCCCTATACACCAATAGGGACCACATAGTAGCATAACTAAAAGTGTGTGTGGATACTAACTCTCACATTTCCACACCCACCCACACCATTTATATCCGCTCCCACTCCACACACACATTTTGTAAAGCACTGTATATACTGTGGGCTCTCCATTCATGTTAATTCACACTGATACACATCCACACTCTTTCATCACTTGCTTTCAGGAACCTTTAGACACTTCCAGCCATAAAACACATCCACACCGGGGGAAGGACCAGCACAGATAACATTCCAATAGACACTGTTTATAGTATAGCTTTTGCTTGCTTCATTCATTGTAACATCGCCGGAAGAAGAGATCAGTGTACTGCACCGACACACTTTATTCGAGCAAATACCCAGTATGTACCTGGCAGATACCTGGAATGCGCCGCTCCTCACCTCTTACAAGCCCCGTTGCATTTGCCTTCCCAGCCTGGGTTCATGCCTGGCTGATGGGCGGCTGATCTGTTAAATGATAATGATTAGGATTTAATAGGCTGCAATGCTTCGCGTGTCTACCAGATGGCATAAATTCATGAATTGTAATGCAGTATATATATATATACTGTGCAGTATTGCAGCCAGAGGGAATAAAATGCTTCAATCCCTGCCTGGAAAATAACCCAATGCACTCGGGCAGAAAACAGTCACAAACCTCAATACACCCGGGTATACCCGAATTCGTGGGACTAGCCGAGCTCGAATAAAGTGTGTCGCCAGTGTATCTCGAAAGCTCGCACAAATAAAAGCATTTCGTTAGCCACAGAACGGTATCATCTATTTATTTTTTGATTATTGAAGCTCGGCTAACACGGTACTGATACCTCTACATGTATATATGTATATATGTATATATATATATATATATATATATATATATATATATATATATATATTAGATATTTTAAAAAAGAGGATGGGGAGATGCAAGGTGGGACTGCTGCTTTCATTGCTGGATTGTGCATGAATAGGCAAGCATCTTTGGTATTGTCATTATGTATCTTAACAGGAGAGGTTCTGAAAATTAACCGAGAGAAATGCCTATTTTGCCTGGTTGCTATAAGTAGCCATCGTAGTTCATGGAATGAGTTATTCTTACAAAATGTGAAACAGCATATAGAATTGAACAGAGCATTCCGGTAAATGAGGTAGACTGTATACCAAAGTGAAAGCAGGAAGCACGATGGAGGGGGAAGGGTATGCCATCTGTGCGCATGTGTGTTCTTTGGAAACAGTATGGAATGCATATGTGAGTCATTGCAGTTCTGCGCATGCATGTTCCATGGAACCTGTATGGAACACACATACAGTCATTGAATATGGAGTTCATATGTGGGTCATTGGGAATGACAGTTCTATGTAAACTTAATTTACCTTAATTATCCATGGCTAGAGGTTGAAAATTGGGTGGCAGCAAGCTGTGGTTGTGGTTCAACCCATTGTAGACGTTGTATGAGTTGATCAAAGGGATGTACTGCACAAAGTTGTAGGAGTCGATCATGTAGTTGCGGTGGTGGTTGATCTTGTTTTTGGGGTTGTTCCGTCCATACTTGTACTGGGGC
This sequence comes from Ascaphus truei, assembly GCF_040206685.1. Classification (NCBI taxonomy): domain Eukaryota; kingdom Metazoa; phylum Chordata; class Amphibia; order Anura; family Ascaphidae; genus Ascaphus; species Ascaphus truei. Next base: position 100,596,626 of record NC_134485.1, on the reverse strand, counting down.
TAGACGTACGCGGGTTGGGCCTGATGGATGGGAGTGGATCGGAAATGTCTATTCCATCAAAGATGGGAGCAGTGTACAGTACCTGCCCCTCAAGCCGGAGTGTGCTATTCTAACAAAGAAATCATTCATGCTGAAATTGTGCCGAAAATTATCCTTCCCGCCTTTTTTGCTGTTGTCTTAAAATGGGTACTTGCACGCAATATAGTGATAGATCTCAAAGGGTTACTCTATTATCTGTACTGTCTTGAATGGCACAATATAACAAAGGGTTAACTAAATTACCCTTTTTCAAGAGATATATAGGTGTAACGGATTTTCTGGCCTGGCCTGGCCTGGCCTGACCCACCCAATCTCACATTGGCCCCTGTGGTCTTACCAGTTCCCATTACATGCGTGTAGTGTCTGGTGGTGCACCTGTTGGCATGATGTTGTGTGGGGATTGCCAACCCAGACAGGCAGCTGAGGTAGTGTACTTGAGTCCTACCTAGATCCAGTGCAGCGCCTCCACCTCATCAGTATCCCAGCGTCCGCTTGTGGATGGTCCTGGTGAGGAACTCCTCTGTGGTGCACCCTCTGTGTAATCACTCCACACTTACACACAAGGGTATGATTGAACAAGATCATCTTTATTGAAGTGAGGTGGGCCAGCTGCCCCTCACAGTGGTTGTGCTCAGCTGCTCATGCTCACTGCACTGCCCTCTGAAAGGTATGTCTTCCCAATCTGGTGGATTCCCTATCTCCCCTCATGGAGATATTCCCTGTGCCAGGTCCCTGGTCACAGTCTAGTGAGCTGCCTCCTCCCAAGTCTGTGCTCAGACTTGCTCCTTATTCCAACTACTACAACCAACTCTAACTTTTGAGCAGTGCTGTGCCTTATGTATCCTCTGGGGGCAGGCACAACTCTGACATCACTAATTATGGATTTAGAGTATGTGGCCACTCCCATCCATACATAGGTCACCTCACCAGGGTGTGAGGGCAAACCTCCATAATTACTGCTGGCATGCCCATAACTTACCAGGCATTACTGTCAGCAGGAGAGATGACTGTAGTCCATTTTACAGCATGGCTACATAGGTATTTCACTGCGTATTTTTGTCACATTGGATGTTGCTCTGGACTTCTTAGTTTCTTGTTTTTTACAATTAGCCACGCCCAGTAGCACTCCTTTTTCCACTTATAAACATACATATATATATAGTGGTATTTTGGGTGCGGGTGGGGGGTTCTGAGAGCTTGCTGGGTATCTGTGTGTGTTTACAATATATCAAAATATATCAAACATATATACTGCTACTTTTTATGAAAATATGCAACTTCCTATTAAACAAAGAAACGCAGTGTTTCTACATTGTATCTTGTATTGAAAGACGTGTGACATTCTTGGCATGCATGGGCAAAGAAACTTTTCTCTATTCAATGCACCATCTACCATATTCAATAAATGAATCCTACCAGCCAGATGTTTTTTACTCTTTCATACAGATGTGGTAAGACTTACTGTTTTTGGTGACGCATGAACCCAAGTTTAAATCCCTGGCATTTATTTGCATTTGCAGCACCATGACCGCTGCTGAGGATCAACATCATACTTCTTCAGCCCATTATAAATTCTCCCTATGTCCCTAGTACAAGTCCTACAATCTATCTACCTTTGCACACTTTCATTCATCTCTTTCAAACAAAAAAAAGTTGAAATTCATTATAATTAATAATAAATAAAACTTTTTTTTATTTAACGCCTCTCTTCTTGGCTGCTGGAAGTCCTGGAGTGGGCGTGTCGTTGCACGGGCATAGGCAAAGATATTCAGTGTGCCATCTCCTGGACACATACTAAATTGCAATTACATAAATAACCCCACTGCTAATTCTGCTGGCTGACCATAGCCGGCACGTAGCCGACCCGCGGTGAAGAAAGTGATCACACAGCTTTAATCTCACACCTTGTCACGGTGCCGAAAGCAGTAAGTCTTTCTACATGGGAATCACACACAATTTAGTCATTAATTTAACTTGTACTCTTTATGGTACATTCACTTGAATAAGCTGAGTACTGTAGAACTAAATGAAAATAATGACTATATGATGCATCACGTATTAAATATTGTCCATAGTATATGTTGACATGCTGCCCAGATGAACTTACCAACTACTTAGAGAGGGATAGAAATTGAAGTGCCAATAAAGTGCTGTGTGTGGAAGATCAGAGATAAAAGGAGATAAAGATCTCAATCGAATAACTAAGGCTAAGGCCCCGGTCACAACGCTGTAACGCGCGCCCGCACTTTTGGCGGCGCGTTCAGCCGATTCCCCGGTCTGCAGCTCACTGCAGGAGCAGAGACCGGGGGGGGGGGGCGTGGCGGAGGAGTGATGGGGGCGCGGCCATGACGTCACCCGGCAGGTTCGCCCTCATTGGCTGAACCGCCGGGGGGCGTGCCTAATCGCTCGACGCGAGTCCTGCTCTCAATTCTATTGAGAGCAGGAGTAGCTCTCGCGCGAGCGCTGCGGCCCCCCCTCACAGCGGGCCCGGCGCCATTGCGGGGAGGGCTCTCGTGCGCGCAGCTGTAGTAGGCAGCGGGGGCAAGGCCTTACTTGAGAAGTGCTTGTTGTTTGCTCCTCAAAAGGGAGACATATCAAGATATTATGCAATTGCATAACAGATAGTAGCAATAGAAATTTATTAGTAAAGTCCTATTTAAAGTGTTCCCGACTTCACAAAAATGATAATGCAAGTTAGACAGAAACTTCAATATTAATGTGTAAATCTCTTGCTTTAGAAGTCAAGTTGGGATACAAAGCACTTAGATTACATAAGAGCCTGCTCTGTGACGTACTGTACACGTTATTTCTGTTTGCTATTGTATCTACATTCTCTTAACAACTTATGCGGTTGCTCTGTCCCCAGTGGAAATGTAGAGTTATTCTGAACTTTCACTGTTCTTGTTGAAGAACAAAAATAAATGAATGCTTTGGAAGACAAAATAAAATGGGTAACCCCTTGTTGTAGCAATTGTGTTTGCAATGAAGGTATGCCTACAGTACTTAATTCTAATCCGACAGGAGATTTCATTTATAAGAAAATAAGTATGCAATTGGCATACAAAGAAGCCATACACAAAGAAGCCATACCCAAGGTACACAAACAGCAATCATCTAACAATCAATAATTCTGTGTGCATGCAAAATTGCATTGGAAAAAAAAAAAATATGTAGCAAGTAGCAACACATTTACAATAATGTCAACGTTTGTCACATATACGGTAGAGTCTTTAGAGCCATACTGTATATACTGAACAGTGCTGCTCCAAAGAAAAACCTTCTGACAGCAGAAAACACTTTATGGCACATTCTCTTGAATAAGCTGTAAGCGGCATAGCACCACAGTAAATATGAGCCTAAAGGCTCAACCTTAGACAGCCATGTACAAAATATGACTTTGGCCCAATACCAAGGCAATTTAATTTTAAGTTTGATTATGGATTTTATTTTCCGCTCAACAAGGCATAGAAAAACATAATTTGGCCTGACCCATTAACGGCTTTACATGACAAGCCAGTCTCAAATTTTCAGGTAGTGATCAAAGGCTCATCACTCATATATTTTCAGTGACTGTATGTTGCATGGCGGTTAAGTGGATGCAGCCAGCTCGGTCGGGCCCCTTCATCGCCTGATCATCAGGCTGACTCCCTTGGGACACTGGGAAACATTTGTTTCCCGGGCCCCATTCAACCTAGTGGTGGTTAATTGACCATTAAGTGTTTCCTGCCTCCTCTTCTTATTCTACCCTAGCCCAGCCTGCTGACCAATCAGCAAAAGTGGGAGAAAAAGCACAGCCATTTGCTTAACTCTTGAAATATTGTTTTTTTTTATCTATCATTTACATTTATTATATTTTAGTCATTTGAAACACTTATAGGTGTCTTTTTTTAATGAAACATCAAGGCCCACAGTGTTTAAATCATGAAACAACCATTGGATCATTTTATTTCTAGAAGGGATTGCACGTGGTATACAGTACATTTACCAAAATCGTTTTTTTCCTGTAACCGGCGTTATTTCTCCTGCTGGGGAACATACACTAAACACCAGCAGAAGAAGCCATTATTTTGAATCAGCTGCATGAGAGAAGGGGACACAATTTCACCTATGCTAGCCTCCAGCGGGATTAATATTGTTCACTACATTTGTCTTAAGAAAATAAACATAATGAGTACACATATTTAAAAAATTCCTAAATGAAACATTGTATTTCTTAGAAAGTCCTGAATGTACATAAAAAGTACTTCATGTATGTTACCGTTTATTCAAAATAGATGTCCGTGCAATTACATTTGAAATTCACAGAAACTTAAATGGAGCTTTTAACAAGACATACAGTACATATGGAACAGTGATTTCCAACACTATAGGAATGCTTTGTTTTTCTCCACTATGTTTTAATTACAATGTATATGTGACAAAGGTTGTACTTGAGTGTTTATGAAAACATCAATTACACATAATAATTCCCTTCCGATTCATGATGGTTTAGTTTTTCTACTGCATAATTTGGTAATTCCATTGAAGAGCGCTTGAGTTAGGCAATAAGCAGTTAGTTGATTTCCTTTATTTCCATCCCCTAAATTAACGAGATTAACTGCGGGGGGCGCGGGGTTTTACAGAGGCGCTGTGTGCTTCCCGAAGGCACTTAAAGTAAGTGCCGGGAAGCGGCGAAGGCCTCTGTAAACCTCACATAACGTGGTTCAGCCGGCATCTGGAGACGCATCGCCATGGCAACGCAGCGTCAAATGAAGCCACGGTGTCATGTAACGCCGCGTTGCTATGGCAACGTGACGTCATGACGCCCAGATGCCGGGAACCACGGTAAGGAGGGAGGGGGGCGCGCAGGACAGTCATCAGGGAGGCGCAGAAGAAAAAGATTGTGCTCCCCTGTTCTAAGTGATCAACATGCGCTATTTCCAGAAATTAGTTCCACTTCTGTGTCCTACATGAATGACTTGGAGCCCACTAATATTACTGTACCTGGCAATGTATTGCTAAAATAGAGAAACTAGGGAGATATGTAATTGATTAATCAAATGTCAATGTCACAAGAGACCAGGACTATCACACCAGGGATCAATTCACCAGACAGAACCACAGAGTTGATAAAATTGAATTTATTGGAAAAATGTATCCACAGCTGTGCACAGATAAACAACACACATTCCAACTGGAGTAACTGGGGTAACTGGGAAATACCCTGCAGAACTAGTTGCAGGGACTTATGTGAGGAAATTTCACCATATCCTTTCCCACACACTGCTTACAGGAACTGGTCTTCAAACCTGGGACCGGCACTGGAGCGCTACATCTGCAACAGCCAGGGACATAGAACTGGAGCTAGAGCTAACTAACAGACTCCTCTCTCCCCACCTTTTAAACCCCATGGCATAAAATGGTTACATAAAAGAAAGTTAAGGCCAGGTGTCTTCAATATGACACAGCCCCTGATTGGTGGGTAGAAACGCAACATAACTTTGGTTGCATAAAAATAGCTACATGGAAACAACATTCCCAGCAGAACAGAAAATTAACCCATGGTCCGGGAAGTGCTGCAACCAGGCTGCATAGTACATAGATATTTATACATAATTCAAATGTATTATTGACAGGTACGGTAATAGCAGGCTTGACCTTTATCAAGTGCAGTCACATTTACCCCTATCGTCACAGTCAACACCTACATTTTGTCACGTTGTGCTCACCACAAACAAGACGAGACCCCGGTACTGAGATGGGAGTAGTAACAAACAGCAGCCACAGTCACGGGGGCCATGTCCGGAATGTAGGTTTGCCTTGACAGGCGGGTCAGGGATGTAGAGATCAGAGTAGTCTTTATACTTGCCGAGTTCAACGTAGGAGATATCCGGAGCGTAGAAGGTACTTTTGCCGAGGTCATGGTTGGAGAGTAGAGAGTGGTCGAGGTACAATGCCGAGTTCAGGATTAGAGAGGAGCAAGGAGTCAGAGAGAGCCAAGATCAGGAGCCAGAGGTTGGGGTCGTCAAAGCAAGCCGGTTCAGAACACAGAAGATCAACTGGAACAAAGCAACAGGATAGGAACAAGGCAGGAACAGCAAGGGTGAACACAGGTAACAAGAATCTATGTTCAGCCAACGTTCCTGTGACATTGGTAAGCATATATAGGCAGGATCAGCCAGACCCTAAGGGGGTGGAGTGGGGGCGCGGCCCCCACGGCCGCCGTGATAGGTCTAAGGCTTCCAAGAATAGGTGTAGCTGTTGTGCAGCTAATGAATGCATCTATGAGCAGGTGCCGCTGTTTGTGCAGCTAATGAATGCTTCTTTGAGCAGGTGTAGCTGTTTGGCAGTTAGTGGATCTTGACACGGAGCTTTGGGGCGTGGCGCACGTGTCACGTGCGAGCTCCCTGCGCAGTCAGTGTGCGTCACGATCCGGGGGTAGAGCCTGTGTCCATGGCGTCGGATGACGCCATTTTGGTGCGCGTGCATGCTGCGCGCGTTTGGTAAGGAATGCAGTCCGTTGGCAACTTGCGCGTGCGCGGTGGTGCTCGGGAGGATGCGCGGGACGGTTGCAAGTCCATAGACCTTACAGTACCCCCCACCTCCCCTTCAGAGGAGACCTCCTGGCGAACCCTGCGAGGCTCAGGGGGTATTTCAGGTGGAACTCTTTCATGAACAAAAGAATGGGGGCGTAAAGGAAGAGAAATGATCACTGAAAAGTGCAAAAAATATATCAATTATATAGGCATATATTAAAAAAGTAGTACACACTTACAATAAAAATAGATCATGTAGATCCTAACACATCAAGCTAGTGAATTCCACGAATGCGACGTCCGCAATCAAGGCAGAAAAACCCCTCTCCGTATTGCAGTTGGTAAAGCTGAGGGGAGTCTCCAGACCGGCATCTCCGTGTGAAAATTCCTGCACTGGTGTGAAGCTGTGTATTGCAACTACCCAGCATGCACTGGGCACTCCTACGCGTTTCGTGTCACGTGGGACACTTCGTCAGGGGTTAGCCATCCTAACTATTGGTTCTCACTAAGTACAGCCAGCTAACCAATAGAATCGGTACATACTAGTCTGGGAAATGACATCCACAGCCTTCCAATTAGTTTACATTTAAAGCAACAGGCAAATGCCCACAAAACATAAAACATGAATAAAACAAACAGAACATACAATGTATAGCAAACGATATATAGCAATTAATCAGGTAATATTGACCACATTAAGGGACATCATAATCAGTCAAAACTAATAAAAGTGGGAAAATAGCAGACAAACCCAAATGTCTCATATAACATAGGTATTAATTATAGTAATAATATTGATATTAATGTTAATATTGGTGATGGAATAATTCCAGCTAAATCACATAGACTTAATATTCAAATACATATAAAATTATCTCTAAACTCTAAATTGTAGATAACACAGCTGAACTTGTATGAACAAAACTGACAGCATATATTAGCAGCATATATTAGCACAAATAGGAAATAAAGGGGTGGGGGGAGGGAAGTATTACCATCTCAGTCAAGATCTTGACACTACTGTAGTGTCAAGATCTTGACTGAGATGGTAATACTCCCCCCCCCCCCTTTTTTTTCATTTCTCTTCTTTTGCACCCCCATTCTTTTGTTTATGTGTTTGTGAGTGTTCTTTAGCCCCGCTGATCACGGGAGACGGGTAGCAGCACTGAAGAGAGATTGCCATAGGAGATCTGTGATGGCCAGCGCTCACTTACCTTTCCACTTCGGAACTCTTTGATGAGTTTGGGTGCGTGGACTTGCTGGTGTGGAATCCAGGATCGTTCCTCGGGACCGTATCCTCTCCAGTGGATGAGATACTGGATAGTACCTTTAGAAAACCTGAAGTCTGGGATGGCCTAAACTTCGTACTCCTGCTGGCCCTGTACGATTTGAGGGCCTGGTGGTGCAGGAGGTGGATCTGGGAAGCGGAGGCTATGGTATGCAGGTTTCAGTAGAGAAATATGGAACACGGATGGAATCCTCATTGAAGAGGGGAGTTGCAGGCGGTATGCCACCGGATTGATTTTCTCCAAGATCTTGAATGGACCCAAGAATCTTGGGGCCAGTTTGAGTGTGGGGACTCTTAGGCGTATGTTCCGTGAGGACAGCCATACTTTGTCTACCGGTCTCAGCTCTGGAGTTTCGCGACGGTGGCAGTCTGCCTGGGTCTTCTGTCTGGCGGAAGCCTCTTTTAGGTTACTCTGGATTTTGGTCCATGAATTTTGCAGTGCTTGGATCAGGTCATCCACTGTAGGAATCCCAGAAGGAGGGGAAGAGGTGGGCAGTCGTTCCGGATGAAAACCGTAGTTTACGTAGAAGGTTGAGACCTGTGTGGATTTGTTCCTCAGGGAATTATGGGCGAATTCTGCCCACAGGAGAAGGTCTATCCAGTTGTCCTGGGTGTCCGCGATGAAGCAGCGCAGGTACTGCTCCAAGGACTGATTGGTCCTTTCTGTCGGTCCGTTAGTCTGCGGGTGGTACCCGGATGAAATATGCAGGGAGATGTCCAATTTCTTAGTGAAGGCCCGCCAGAATCTTGCGATGAACTGGGACCCTCTGTCCGATACGATGGTCGTGGGAGATCTGTGGAGACGGAGGATCTCTTTGCAAAATATGTCCGCCAGTGTGGGGGAGTCTGGTAGGGCTTTAAGTGGAATAAAATGTGCCTGTTTTGAGAAGCGATCTACGACTACTAGTATGGTGTTCATACCTCTGGATCTTGGCAGCTCTACTATGAAATCCATAGATAGGTTCCTCCAGGGGCAGTCCGGGATGGGTAGGGGATTCAAGAGTCCTTGTGGTTTGCTGCGAGGTACTTTATTTCTAGCACATGTGGTGCATGCCTTGGTGAACTCTTTGATGTCGCCTTGCATGTTTGGCCACCAGAATGTCCGTGTGATTAAGTCTGCGGTTCTTTTGGTACCAGGATGACCGGCGGTTTTTGATGAGTGTCCCCATTCCAAGATTTTTTTGCGGAAGGGAACTGCTGCAAAGAGGCATCCAACCGGGACCTCCAGACCTTCCGGAATGTTAGTTTGATCCAGCAGGATGTCATCCATTATGTCAAATGTGTTGGCGGAGATGATGAACCTGGTAGGCAGGATGGTCTCAGATTTGGCTTCGGTTTTGTTCTCCTTTATGAACTGGCGGGAAAGGGCATCTGCCTTTATGTTCTTGGAACTGGGTATGAATGATATGATGTAATTGAAACGAGAGAAGAATAGGGACCAGTGGGCTTGATGGGCTCCCAGTCGTTGAGCGCTTTCCAAGTACATGAGGTTCTTGTGGTCGGTGAGGATTGTAATGGGACTCTCCGTCCCTTCCAGTAGATGTCTCCACTCTTCTAAAGCTAGTTTGATGGCTAGTAGTTCTCTATTGCCCACGTCGTAGTTTTGCTGTGCCGATGAGAATTTTTTAGAGAAGAATGCACATGGGTGTAGGTTGGAAGACGGTGATCCTCTCTGTGACAGAATGGCGCCAGCTCCGATGTCTGATGCGTCCACCTCCAAGGTGAAAGGTTGTCTGGGATTGGGGTGGATCAGTATGGGTGCAGAGATGAAGGCTTTCTTTAAGGCGTTGAAGGACTGGATAGCTGCATGGGGCCAGGACACGTCAGCTCCTTTCTTGGTGAGAGCCGTGATGGGTGCGACAATGGAAGAGAATTTGTGGATAAACTTTCTGTAGTAATTGGCAAACCCTAGGAATCTCTGGATGCCCTTGAGAGACGTGGGGAGTGACCAGTCCATGACGGCTTTCAGTTTGGAGGGGTCCATGGAAAACCAAGAATCAGATATGACGTATCCTGAAAGGTAGTGGATTTTTGATGGAAGTTGCATTTTTTCAGTTTGGCGTAGAGGTGGTGCTGACGAAGGCGTAGAAGTACCTGTTTGACTTGGTTAATGTGCTCTGAGATGGTCTTGGAAAAAATTAAAATGTCGTCCAGGTAAACGATAACGGATCTGTTCAGCAGGTCTCTAAATATTTCATTTACAAAGTCTAAGAAGACCACTGGGGCATTGCACAGGCCAAACGGCATGACAAGGTATTCGTAGTGGCCGTCTCGTGTTGAATGCCGTATTCCATTTGTCTCCTTGACAGATCCTTACTAGGTTATAGGCACCGCGGAGATCCAATTTGGTGAATATGGTGGATCCCTGGAGACGGTCGAACAGCTCCGATATCAATGGTAGTGGGTAGCGTTTTTTTATGGTGATCTTGTTTAGTCCTCGGTAGTCGATGCAGGGTCAAGGGTCTTGACAAAAAAAAATCCAGCCCCTGCCGGTGACAAGGATTTCCTGATGAACACTTTTTGGAGGTTCTCCTGGATGTATTCGGACATAGCTTTGGTCACTGGGAGGGAAAGAGGGTAAGAGCGCCCTCTAGGCAGGGTAGAACCGGGCAGGAGATCTATAGGACAATCGAAGGATCGATGGGGGGGTAGTACCTCTGACCTGGCTTTGTCGAATACGTCTCTGAATTCTGTGTATACGTTTGGTAAAACGTCTTGTGGCTCCTCTGAGGTCTTCATGCTGTAGATCTTTTGAGGTGGAACTGCGCATGTTGTGGAGCATTGTTGGTTCCAAGAGATAGGTCTTTGCTTGACCCAGTTAATGAGTGGGTTGTGGCGTTGTAGCCAAGGAAGGCCCAGGATAATCTCGGAGGATGGTGAGTAGATCACGTCTAAGGTGATGTTCTCACTGTGGGTCTGTTCGCACACCAGGGAGATTTCCGTGGTCTGTAGGATGATGAAGGCCGGCTGCAGGGGACGTCCATCAATGGCCTCCAATCCCACCGGGGTTTTTTTTTTCCAATTGGATGTTGTTCCTAGTGGCGAATTCCTGGTCTATGAAATTACCTCCAGAACCAGAGTCGATGATGGCGGATGCGCTCACCGTGAGGCCCGGAGCTTGAAGGGATACAGGAATCAGGACTCTGTTGGGTAGGGGTTCTTTGGTGATGGAGAGTTGGAAAGTACTCCCATGGGGGCTCCTCAAGGCCTCTGTGGGAGTCTGTCATTTCCCGACTTGAGTGGGCAGCGGAGGGCTAGGTGGCCTGGATTGCCGCAGTAGAGGCACAGGCTGAAGGTTCGGCGACGTTGTTTCTCAGAGAAGGAGAGTTTGTTGCCACCCAACTGCATGGGTTCTGGGACCTCGGTCATAGGTGTCTCTGGAACGAAGGAGTGAAAAAGTGAAGACCTGGCGGGTACCTGACGGTTCCGTGAACGCTCGGCTTTCCTCTCCTGCAGACGTTGATCTACCCGTATGCAGACTGCGATGAGCTTTTCCAGGTCCGCTGGGCGCCCCTGCGTGGCAAGGTCGTCTTTCAGGGGTTCCGAATGTCCTTGCCAGAAGGCGGAAGAGAGGGCCTCCTCATTCCATCCTGTCTCGGAGGCGATTGTCTGGAATTCCAAGGCGTATCTCGCCACCGGACGATTGCCCTGGGAAACATGAAAAAGGGAAGACGCTACAGTAATTTTACGCCCTGGGGTGTCAAAGACACGTCTGAACTTCTTGGTGAATTGTCCAATGTCTTGAGTAAGGTCTCAATGCATCGCCCGTGAGCAAGGAGATAATGTATGCCACTCTTGACCTTGTGGTCAGGAACCGGGAGGGTGTAATCTCAAATTGACTGAAGCACTGATTCAAAAAGCCACAACATTCTAAAGGGTCTACGGAGTACCGGTTAGGCATGGTTTAGACGGTGTAAGGCAAGACAGTGGTGTGGGTTGTGATTAGGGAAGGTGGGTGTGCTGGATTGTTGCACTTGTATAGAGAGGGTCTGGAGGTCTTTCTGTAGGGAGTCTAGGCGACGGTCAGACTGCTCAAGATATTTCTCCAGTTTAGAGAACATGGCAGCATGAGATGCCACCATATCTCCCACCTCAGCGGGGTCTATGTTTGTGGGGCTGAGCATACTGTCACATTGTGCTCACCACAAACAAGACGAGACCCCGGTACTGAGATGGGAGTAGTAACAAACACCAGCCACAGGCACGGGGCCACGTCCGGAGTGTAGGTTTGCCTTGACAGCCGGGTCAGGGATGTAGAGATCTGAGTAGTCTTTATACTTGCCGAGTTCAACGATGGAGATATCCGGAGCATAGAAGGTACTTTTGCTGAGGTCAAGGTTGGAGAGTGGAGAGTGGTCGAGGTACAATGCAGAGTTCAGAATTAGAGAGGAGCGAGAAGTCAGAGATAGCCAAGACCAGGAGCCAGAGGTTGGGGTAGTCAAAGCAAGCCGTTTCGGTAAACAGAAGATCAACTGGAACAAAGCAACAGGACAGGAATAAGGCAGGAACAGCAAGGGTGAACACAGGTAACAAGAATCTATGCTCAGCAAATGTTCCTGTGACATTGGTGAGCATATATAGGCAGGATCAGCCAGCCACTAAGGGGGTGGAGTGGGGGTGCGGCCCACACAGCAGCCGTGATATTTCTCAGGCTTCCAACAACAGGTGTAGCTGTTGTGCAGCTAATGAATGCATCTATGAGCAGGTGCAGCTGTTTGTGCAGCTAATGAATGCTTCTTTGAGCAGGTGTAGCTGTTTGGCAGCTAGTGGATCTTGACACGGAGCTTGGGGGCATGGCGCACGTGTCACGTGCAAACTCCCTGCACAGTCAGTGTGCGTCATGATCCGGGGGCGGAGCATGAGTCCGCGGCGTCAGATGATGCCATTTTGGTGCGCGTGCATGCTGCGTGTGTTTGGTAAGGAATGTAGTCTGTTGGCAACCTGCGCGTGCGCAGTGGTGCGCGGGACGGTTGCAAGTCCGTAGACCTTACACATTGACACTAATATTTTGAAAAAATGGTTTTGTTTCCAAAGTTGTTGAAACATTTTACTTGTAGTATATCAGTAATTATAGGCTAAAGCAGTAAAATTCAGGGCATTATTGAAAACCCTGCTCTCTGATTGGTTAAAATTCCAGGCATTATCCAATCAGTAATGCCCGGAATTTAAGCAGCAGAATGTGTAATTTTCAATGTGTTTATTTCCAGCCAATTAGCTTTCAGAACAGCTGAGACAGGGCAGGGGATTCGTCTGATTAAAGTAAGAGCTCTGAGACAGGGCAGGGGATTGGTCAGAACGTATCAGCCATGGGTTGACTCCTCCTCCTCCCGAGCTGACTGAGATTTTCTGAGAAGATTCAGTTGAATTGGGGGGGGGGGGGGGGGGGGGGAGTCTGCAAAGCAAATAAGTAAGTGGCTGCCTGCAGTTTCTTTGTGGCTGCAGTTTGTGTGCGAGTGTGTCAGTAGAAGTGTGTGTATGCTGTGCTGTTGTATATCTGTGTAGAGGTGCTGTGTGTGTGTGTGTGTGTGTGTGTGTGTGTGTGTGTGTGTGTGTGTGTGTGTGTGTGTGTATAGAGCTCCAGTGTGTGTGTGTCAGTGTCAGCAGCAGTGTTTCTGGGTGTAGCATGTGTGTAGAGGTGCTGTGTATAGAGGTGTTGTGTGTGTGTGTGGGGGGGGTGTGTGTAGATGTGCTGTGTTGTGCTGTGTTGTGTGGAGAGGTGGGGGGGAGTGTGAAATTTAGTAAGTGGCTGCATTTTTTATTGTGGCTGCAGTGCGCGTGTGTGTTGTGTTGTGCTGTTGTATGTGTAGCAGCAGTTACTGTGTGTGTAGAGCTGATGTGTGTGTGCATAGAGCTCGTGTGTGTGTGTGTGTGTGTGTGTGTGTGTGTGTGTGTGTGTGTGTGTGTGTGTGTGTGTGTGTGTGTGTGTGTGCGTGTGTGTGTGTGTGTGTGTGTGTCAGCAGCAGTGTTTATGGGTGTAGCATGTGTGTGTAACAGCAAAGTTTGTGTGTGTAGAGCTGCTTTGTTGTTTGTGTAAGGAATCCACACCTGAGTTTACTGGTTACCTTTGCCTTGCAGACCTGGGCAGTCCATGAACACTCCCCCTGGTATCTACAGCAGCTGTGCAAGCTATTTACTGCAGCTCCAGCCTGTGCTCTCTCATTGGAAGAATGCTCTTACACTCCCCCTTCTGAGATTGGCCTGCTGACCTTTAAAAACTGCATTCCCCAAAATCCCTCTCTGCCGAGCATAATCCTCCTTCTTGGATGTTACCTGTGTTTTGCCACAAGCCGCTGGCTTGTTATCCCTCGTTACTTATCTCTCTTGTTATTGTTCTAGTTCGTTGTACTCGTTCCAGTTTCCACCAGGCCTGCTGCTGCTACTGTCCCGGCCAGCTTAAAACTAATAGCTGCTAGCTGCTGGCGGCGCGGCTATCTTCAGCCGTTTTCGGCCGGTTTTCCCGCGCCTCAGGCGCTTTCAATAATAAGTGCCATTAGCGTTATCTATTGAAGCGGCCGCCGCGCGGGAAACTCCGTTTTAAACGGAGAAAAGTCCCGCGGTTAGCCCGCTATGCACCTGGCAAGCTTTAGAATAAAGCTGGCCGGGACAGTACGCCGAGGCCTGAGTTCCTGGTTCACAGAGGCCTGTGTTTTGCCTGCCTGGATTCTACTACCTGCTGCATTCACCTCCAGCAGAGGTATTGTTTGGATGCCGTGGCCTGCTGCTCTCTCTCCCTTTGCAG